>NW_024070188.1:80554716-80671004 GCF_014754425.2 Oryx dammah | reverse complement strand
TTCAGGTTTATTCTAATCCTTCCTCCCGGCGGCGGATCCTCCCCAGGAGAGAGCGATGGAAACTGGGAGGCCGCTCGCGGCCCCGGCAACCCCTCCCAGGGGTGGGTGGGGAAACCAAGCACGTTATTCTGTCGGGAGCGGGCTCGGCGACAGCCTGGGCGCCGCTGATCGCGCGGCGACCCCGCGCCGGCGCGCCTGCCAGCCGAGCCGAGTCCGCGGCCCCCGCGTGAAGCTGCCGGGGCCGCCCGGCCCGAGGGTCGCGGCGGCGGCGGCGGGTGGCGGACTGCGCGCCCAGTGGCTCCCTGGATCGGTCCTGCCCCATAGGAGCCAGGCCCGGCACAAGGAGGGCCGCCGGGGACGGCGAAGCGCTTGTGTCCGGGCCGCGGGGCGAGCGCCACAGACACTTGTTTGCAAGGCTGAGCCCCGGCGCGCGCGCCGAGCTCCGAGCAGGTCCGCCTCCTCCTCCCCGCCCGGTGGGCGGTGGCCCGCGCCTCGCCCGCCGGGCTCCTCCTCCGGCCCCTCCTTCTCGCCCCGCGAAGTCCGCACGGGCACTGCCGCGCCCCCGCCCCGGTCCCCACCGGCGGGCCGGGCGAGGCCAGTATCGGGGCGGGGGTGGGCACTGGGCTCCCTCCAGCATCGCCCCGGGGCCGCTCCAGCCGGGTACCCGCTGATCGCTCTCCCGCAGATTTCTGTCCGCTTCCCCGCTTCTCCTCCCGGTTTATTCCCGCGGTCGCAGCCGCCTCGGGGACACACATTCACGCGGCAACACGCAAACCCATTCTTGCGAGTCCCGGGGGCCCGAGGAACCGGCGCGGAGGCGTGACCCTCGCAGGCGGGGCGCGTGGTCGGGTCGCGGTGTTGAGGGGCGGGGGGGGGGGGTCTCTAATGCTGCCCGGGAAGGCGATGGGGGCGCCCGGGCGACAGGGTGGGTAGGGGCGTGCCGAGGCGGGCCAGAATCGAGGATGGGAGCTGCTGGCGCGAGAGATCTCCGCTTCCCGGCCGGCTTCCAGGCCGGGTTTCCAGGTTTCTGCGGGGAGGAGGGGGCAGCGAAATCGGTCTCGGTCACCCTCCGGCCCCCGACTGCCTTCCGGAGGACAAGCCCCCGGTGGCAGCCGGTTCTGCGTGGGTTGCTGCCTCCTCTGCCCTTTCTCACTTCTCCCCCATGGGCGCCCACAATTTGCTCGCTTTATTTCTCTCCCCCCGACCCCCGCGCGCTCCCACGGCGGCAGGGCCAGTTCTGGTCTCCCGCCCCAGCCGGGCGGTCCCCGCGGATCGGCGCCAGCGCTCGGCCCCAGGTTTGCCGCGGGGTCTGAGCCCTTCCGCCGCAGGCATAGCCGGTGGGCCGCAGGAGCGAAGCCTGCCGGGCGGGGACGCTCGGTTTTCCGCGCCCCACTTTCCTTTCACGGCCCAGTGGGATGTGTAGTTCTTCCTCTCACGCCGCTGCTCCGAGAGAAACCGCAACTAGGGGACCAAAAAACTACAAATCCCTGCATGCTCCGCAACGAGGGCGGGAGAGGCGCGGTACTGAGCGTGCTGGTGCTCTCCGTTGGAGATGGAAACCAACAAAGGGAACGGTGTGGACTGCTGCCCCTTTCCTGTGCTGGGGTACTTCCCGCATGACACATGTTTTTTATCTAATCTTCACGACAACCCTGCGAGACACTGTTGTATCCGGCTTAAGAGAACGCACAGCTACTTGGCAGAAGTCACGAAGCGCCGGGTGGTAGAGATGGGATCGAACCCAGAGCCCTGAGAATTTCCCTTCTTAAATACTGCCTAGGTGAGCAGTTTTCAAAGGGAGGTGAGATTTTATTTAATCAAGAGAGAAAAAGAACTGGGGCCATTTGGGAAGAGCTTCCTGTAATGAGGAAAAAGTGGCGGGAATGGCAGTTAGAATATGAAATGAAATTAGAAGGAGTCATGAATAAAAAATATTTACAAGGGTCCATTCTAAATCAGATTGGAGGATGGGTAGGATCTTGATTAGAAATAGGTTCGAATGGTTTGACCAATGAGCACATTAAAGAGAGAAGTACTCTGAGGCTGTACTATTTTAAAGAAACAGATCCAAGCCTCAGACATTTCAAATGAAAACTCTCCCATGCTTTCCTTTCCTTTAGCTCATGGGATCAACGGGATGTTATTCGACTTATTGCAAACGCATTTTCTCCAGGTGTCCAGTTAGTATACTAAATCCATTGACTTTGTGGCTTTAAAAAAAGATGACTATTCTTGTTCTCAATTAAGATCTAATTTTTTTTTTGGAGTCTTGGTTATACTTTTTATTTTTTATTTTAGTTATTTTTTAGTTGGGGGATAACAAACTCTGTCTTTAAAAATTATCTCTATATTTCCCATTGCAAGCAAATTTCTAGATAAGTTGATACGATTATTTGCAGTTGTCTTCCTAGGAATTCCTTGCTTCTTCCTATTCCATATTTGCTCAAACTTATGGGATAGATTGAAGGCAGGAGAAGAAGGGGACACAGAGGATGAGATGGTTGGATGGCATCAGGATGTCAACGGACATGACTTTGAGCAAACTCCAGGAGACAGTGAAGGATAGAGAAGCCCTGTGTGCTACAGTCCATGGGGTCGCAAAGAATCAGACACAACCGAGTGACTGAATAACAACAATGGCAACTAAACCACCACCATGGCTATTAATTGGTCTTCCCAGGTGGCATTAGTGCTAAAGAACCCTCCTGCCAATGCAGGTGACAGGAGCCTTGGGTTCCATCCCTGGAGGAGGGCATGACAATCCACTCTAGTAGTCTTGCCTGGAGAATTCCATGGACAGAAGAGCCTGGCAGGCTGCATACAGTCTGTGGGATCTCGAAGAATTGGACATGACTGAAGCAACCTAACACGGCACACCCTTTCCTTTCACGTGATGGGGGCCCCCAAACTCCCCACCTTTGCTGCAAAGCCAGGTCAGGGTCGGGGCTGAGGGTGGGGCAGGGAGGCAGGCATGACTGAAGCTACTTAGCACCCACACACAAATGTAACATCTTACAGTTCTGAAGGCTAAATCAACTATGGTTCAATATAATAAAAATTTAAAAATAATATATAGATTCCATATTTTAATGCTATAAAGACCCAGTACATCTGGAATTATAGACCAAAACATTTGTTTTGCGTGTGAGAAGATTGAGGTCCAGAAAAGGCGTCATCTGCAAAAAATTCCTTAAAAATGCCTCAGAATAGCAATTTATAAACTGAACCTTGAATTGAAAGAGTGCGTTATTAGATTTAAAGCTTTAGAAAACTGATAACTAGTGATTATTTAGTGCCTGTCACTTGCAGGACAGTATGATAAAAGAAGCTGAATATGGCAGAGAAGCTATAGTCTGGTTGGGAAAACAAGATACAGACACATGAGAAAGTAAGTAATGAAAAAAAATTACATAATAAAATCACTATATTTCTGGAATACCTTCTTGTATTAGGCAGTGTCTTGGTTCGCTATACATTTAGCTTATCAAATCAAGAGGCAATTCCCTCATAGCTCAGTTCGTAAAGAATCCGCCTGCAATGCAGGAGACCCTGGTTTGATTTCTGGGTCAGGAAGACCTGCTGGAGAAGGGATAGGCTACCCACTCCAGGGTTCTTGGGCTTCCCTGGTGGTTCAGCTAGTAAAGAAGCTGCCCGCAATGCGGCAGACCTGGGTTCGATCCCTGGATTGGGAAGATCCTCTGGAGAAGGGAAAGGCTACCCTCTCCAGTATTCTGGCCTGGAGAATTCTGTGGACTGTATTATTCCCTGGGGTTGCAAAGAGTCAGACACAACTGAATGACTTTCACTTTCAACCTGATGAGGTAAGGATTATTATCTTCCTTTCCCAGAGGATACCAAAGATCAGAGAAGTTAGGTGCTTGGTCCAAGGTTTCACAGCTGGTAAGTAACAGAATCAGGATTGGTGGCTAGATTTGCATGTCTGATTCCACTACACAGTGGAAGAGTATATGTGTCTTAACTGCCAACTGAGGAGGGAAGAATACCTTGATTTCAGCAGAAGGAGAGATCTCTGAGACCTAGACTGTAGCAAAGTGGGACCCCGGGACTCAGAATTTGATAGGCAGGACTAAAGGGGTCAGGCTCCCAAGGAAATGGGAAGGGTGGGAAAACACATGATATTTCCAATTAGAGTGAAATCGACAGGGATTCAAGGGCAAGTAGTTTACTTGGGAGAAGATTCCAGAAAACACTGCTGAGATAATCAGGAAGTGAGCTAGGGAAGGAGGAGCCTGTGAGGCTTGCCCCGAGAAGCTACCACTGGGCAGCTGGAGCTCAGACCCTCCAGGCCACTGTGGTAAGTGGCACAGAACCTGCCTCCCTGCTTCCCCTCCTGAGGGGTGAGGAAGCTGAACTTTGTTATTAGCTGAGAACTCCCGGGAGCATTCACTCTTCATCTTGGTTACAGGAGACCGCCCTCCTAGAGCTACCATGGCCATCACCACCCTGAGCCCCGAGGGCTCCGAGCTGGCCCTCCCTGGAATGCTGGTGCATCTTTAATTCCGGCGGCTCTTTCCCTTGTCTCATCTGCCTCAGTGAGTCTACTGACAACACAGATTGTGTTACTCACAAAATTAGAGCTTTGTTACTTTCATCTGAGCAGCTCAAAGTGTGTTAGTTGGTCAGTTGTGTCTGGTTCTTGGCGACCCCATGCACTGTAGCCTGCTCGGCTCCTCTATTCGTGGAACTTTCCAGGCAAGCATACTGGAGTGGGTGGCCAGTCCTGCTCAAAGCAGTCCACAAACCCACGTCACTCATTCTTAGAATCCCTCCAGACAGTCAGGAGAAGGTGTGGTCTCCACAGTGAAGAGGGAGGACATTGGGATCCCCCAGCAATGATTTGTATACCTTTGGAGGACAGGATGAATGCACCTGGGTGGTAAAAGGGCCCAAGTCAAAGGGACCAGGTCCTTGAAGAACTTTGAGCATGCCAGAGGATTTCTTCCGAGAGTTCAGGGGTGGCAGGAAGTAATTGGTGGCTCAGATGGTAAAGAATCTGCCTGCAGTACAGGAAAGCTGGGTTCAAGAAGATCTCTCCCCTGGGTCAGGAAGATCCCCTGGAAAAGGAAATAGCAACCCACTCCAACATTCTTGCCTGGAGAATCCCATGGACAGAGGAGCCTGGCAGGCTACAGTCCATGGGGTCACAAAGAGTCGGACATGACTGAGAGACTGAGGTTTAGCTTAGGAAGTGATTGCTAAAGCTCCTATACCAAACAAAATTCCTCAGAAAATCAATCAGGCAACCTAACTCCTTCCAAGCCAGAGAGTTTGCTCAGATTTTTACATGTACTTTGCACATCTGGGAACATCTTGTGTCAAAACATGTAAGATGTTTAAAGTAATAAACTCAGCACCGCAAGAGAAAATTGGATGAGGCAGAAAAAATTTAATCCAAAATGTTCTTATAATTTCCCCAGTGACTTTTTCTTGGCTCTTCTAATGCTAAAAAAATTACTTTTTTGGATTTTAATAAAAGCAATAAACATGCATTGGAAACCATTGTGTTACAAAACATTATCTTACACATAAATACGAAAAATGTAAAAGTTGCTCAAATTCCCATCACCTTAAGATAACAGTCATTAAGGCTTTGTTGACCATCCTTATGAAATTCATTTTATGCACACACATACATGTATCTATCACTTAACAAAAATGGAATCAAGTCACGTGTGCTATTCATCCTTTCTGCTTTTTTCAAGTGTGGTATTTTTCCCTTTCATCCTCAATCCCCACTCTTTCCCAAGTAACCAATGTTAACAACTTAGTATATATCTTTCTTGAGGTTCATATAATTATAGGCAAACATATATGGGGCTTCCCAAGTGGCTCTAGTGGTAAAAAACCTGCCTGCCAATGCAGATAGGTGTTAAGAGACAAGGGTTCAATCCCTGGGTCAGGAAGATCTGGAGGAGGGCATGGCAACCCACTCCAGTATTCTCGCCTGGAGAATCCCATGGACAGAGGAGCCTGGCAGGCTGCAGTCCATAGAGTCTCACAGAGTCGGACACGGCTGAAGCGACATAGCATGAAACATGCATACACACAAATATGCAGTCCATAATCCGATTCATCAAATGTCTGAATGATGCTCTTTATAGTTGATCTTCCCTAGTCCGAGATCCAGCCCAGGTTCATATCTAGCAGTTACTCCTTCAATATGAAACAGTTCCACTTCCTTTTAATTTCTTGATCTTGACGTTTTGGGATTCCCTCGTAGCTCAGTCGGTAAAGAATTTGCCTGCAATGTAGGTAGACCTGGGTTCAATTCCTGAGTCGGGAAGCTCCCCTGGAGAAGGAAATGGCAACCCACTCCAGTATTCTTACCTGAGAAATACCATGGATGTAGGAGCCTGGTGGGCTATAGGATCGCAGAGTCAGACACAACTTAGCAACTAAACCATAACCAGACCACTAATTTTGTATGATGTCAGTCCATTTTGGGTTTGTCTGGCGTTTCTTCACAGTATAATCCACGTTGGGGCTCTCATCAGATTTCAGCCACGGGCATGAAGGTGATGTTGTGAAACTACAAGATATCTGTCTAGGTGACATCTGCTGCTGCTTCTGGGCCTGCAGTTCCTCGCAGAATTTCAAAGAAACATGTTCATACTGCTTTCAGCTGCAGGTGCAGGATAAAGCCAGATGTGCCTCCAGCCTAAGGCTAAACTGACACCCCAAAGTACAGGCACTTATTAACTGAGAGGCAAAAATGTATGGACTCAGCAGTTTTAAAGAAGCAAAAAATTATGAAGTACAAAGGTTCCAAAACGATTTTGTTGATTACTTATAAAATATGCAAAAGAACAGTAACCAGTAATATAATGGGGAAAAAAGAAGCTTCCTCAGGGCAATGAGAAACAGTTCTACCATGCCTCAGATTTAACCCTCGCAGGGAGACAGGGACGACTAAAGCTCTTGAGTTCTCCAACTCTGGTTACAATGGTGAGAGCCCAGCCCGGTTTTCAAAACACCTAGCTCTGGACAGTCGATACCCATTTGCTCCTCAAAGGATGTGGGCAGAACAAAGAAACATCCTCTTAACTAGAAATGCTACTTAGAAAGAATTTCAAAAGAATCCAAAGTAGATTTCAAAAATGTCTTGTCTCCTCTGTAAAGAATGGCTTTTGAGAAATGCTTAATGCTATTTCTGAACTAAAGCTAGTCAGTAAAATGGCTTGTTTTACTTCTATTTATTTTCTGAATACATGGAAACCAAGTCCAAGGACAAACTTTTCTTGGCATCCTTGGCATTTGTGGGAAATAAAAACCTCATCGGAATGAATAACTGAAATCAGCCTACCTCAAGTGTTGGTTGTGAGATCAAAAAAATATGTGAAAGTGCTCATCAGTAATAAGTTCACAAGTAGGTATTACTTGTATTCTTATTATTTTTCCTTTTCTCATTAGTTTTCACTATTTCTATCATTTTCTTTCAAAAGGAAGTTGAGACTTATATACACATGTCCGCTCACTCAGAAGGATTTCTTTGGGGGGTCATTAACCTGATTGCTAATTCAGAAAACCGGTAGGTCCTTATTCTTCTACAGACATGTGCATAACTGTACACTAATGAAATCTGAAGATTATCCCTGCTTTGGGTATAAAATATCCAGGATAGTCTTACTTATAGCTGATCTAATATATTTTCAGGAAGTTTTCATTTTTATAACTTTCTATTGTTCCTATAGTTATATTTCATCTTCAGAAACAGTTTAATTTATTCTAGTACAGGCTTATTTCTGGGTTTAAAATTATTTCGAACTGTTAACTTTATCTTACATCCTTTCTGGAATGACATAGGTTCCAAGGTTTTTGTGTTTGTGTGTGTGTGTTTTAATAAGCTAGGATTGTTTTTCACCTTTTATTTCCTCACCAGCATTGGTACTGTTTCACTGAAACGTTGTTGTTGCTGTTGTTGCTGTTAATAGTAAAAGAAAATTAAAACTTAGAAGAACTGTATGTCCACTAGTAGAAAGTCAAAGTGTTAGTTGCTCAGTCCTATCTGACTCTGCAACCCCATGGACTGTAGCCCCCCAGGCTCTTCTGTCCATGGAATTTCCCCGGCAAGAATACTGGAACGGGTTGCCATTCCTCCTTCAGGGAATCTTCCCAACATAGCGATCAAACCCACGTCTCCTGCATTGTATGTGGGTTCTTTACCACTGAGCCACCTAGGAAACCTGTATGATTATAAGAGGGAGTTTTTATATCTTTAATATATTATTATCTAAACTTTTTATATTCCTGCAGTATTTCTTAACATTTTTTGAAAGAACAGAGATTACCTTTGTATTTCCATACCCCAATTTGTTTTGCAATGAATGAAAGAATTTGCAAACAATATGTTTTCTCAGTTAAGAATCTACCCTCAAGAAACCACCAAAGGTAAGGGACTTTCTCTTTTGACATTTCCTATTCTGTTATTAGTGAGTGTCTTTCTGGCTTTGTCATCTACTGATGTGGGATATCCAGATACTCAGATACAGAGAAACACTTTATTAGCAAGGTTGATTGTTGATGTTTAGGCCAAATATGGGCGTTTTGTAAGAAGGAATACCTGGAACAGAAGACATGTTTAGTTTAGTAGAAAAATGAAAATAGGTTACAGTGCTAAGTTGAACGTGAATATTGTCAAGCCCCCATGATGACTCTGTCCACGTGGAAATCCGTCACCACAAGAAAAGCTTACCATGATCTCAACAAGCTTTTGTCTGATAAACATTTATCACCCTTCTGGAAAATGGGAAAGTAGGTAACAAAAGTTCCATTTTGTTAAGCTTTGGTATCTCGCAGATGTTCAGTGAGCTTATATAGCAAAGCTTTGAAAAATCTCTTGTAGGTTAAAGAAAAAAAAGACTATAGAAGAGGAGAACGGGGAAGAAAAAGGAGACAAGAGGAGTCTAACTGATATGAAAAATTTAAGGTCTGAACTTTAAAAGCTTTGGGCTCCCAAGATAAATTTGAGTAATGTTGATGAACTGTGTCTTATCCATCAGAGTTCCAAGCATGTGCTGCAGACTATGGGACTGCAGAGACAAGTGAGAAGCAGTCTGGCATTAACTGTCGCATCCGGAAGGCAACCAAGGACGCTCTCAACAGTGATTGTGCACACAATAGAGCAAGGGGCCACAGGTGAATACTGTGACTAACATGGGATCTGACATTCGCTCTAGACCTGTACTCACTCTGAATCAGAGGCAAGAAAAGAAAATTCCAAAATCAAGGAAGAAAGACAACTCTCCTGGTGCTACACGTGCCGCCACCGCAAGCCCACCTTCTCCTGTGTGACCTCAGGTGCCCTTGAATTAATACTGTGAAGGCCACAGGAAAGGCACAGCTACACCATTTGCAGAAACAGCTCAGTCACAGGGAGCTCCAGGAGATACTGAAGTTGGGGCTGCTGCTGCTGCTAAGTCACTTCAGTTGTGTCCGACTGTGTGCGATCCCATAGACGGCAGCCCACAGGGCTCCCCCATCCCTGGGATTCTCTAGGCAAGAACACTGGAGTGGGTAGCCATTTCCTTCTCCAATGCATGAAAGTTTAAAGTGAAAGTGAAGTCGCTCAGTTGTGTCCAACTCTGTGCGACCCCATGGAGTGCAGCCCTCCAGGCTCCTCCATCCATGGAATTTTCCTGGCAAGAGTACTGGAGTGGGTTGCCATTGCCTTCTCCAGAACACATGCATAGAGTGATCCAATTCTGATAAAAAATGTTGCAACTATAATGCTTAAATATAGTTTGACAGGTGACAATTGTTGTCTCTAAAGTTTTGTGTGATTTTTTTTTTTTACTTTCTCCATTAGGCTTTTCTGCACTGGTTCATTATTTTAATACACAAGTGAGTGATGGATTCATGTGGGAATAAATATATAGAGCAAGTAGAGAATGTAGCTCAGGGCAGAACCTTGGGGAATGCTGATATTTAAGGGACAAATGACAGCGAGCAAGGCAACAAAGAAGGCTTGTCCAGAGAAGAAAAAGTCTTGGAGGATAATTCTGAAGAAGCCAATGAGGGGTAGACTTCTAGAAGGAACATGGCGCTACTCAGTGTGAAATGCCACAGAGAAAGGCTGCCCAGTCTAGCAGGAGGATGTTGCACGTGGAAATTAGAAAATCACTCTGGCTTCTGAGAACGCTTTGAAGAAGTTGTGGGCCAGTTTGTGGAAAGAATGGGCAGTGAGGAAGGAACACAGCAAAGTCGTGAAGAGGTATTAAAAATCACAGATCTTTAGGTACTGCAGCAGACTGTCATCATCATCATACTAGGAATAGCCTGAATCCAGACCTGGGGATGTTAAGATGCCTGTTACCCTAGAAACCCAGAGACGAGTACCTTAGCAACATGTACCAAACAGCTCTATCCTGCATGGCACCTGAGATGTTTATGGACCCATTCTCATGTGTATTGTATCAGTTAGCCTGTGCTCTCTGATGAATGGGAAAGATGTTTCTATAAACGAAAGGCCTTGACAATGAGATCACTTTGTAGTCTCTCTAGAACGGCACAGGGGCTGACAGCAAGCAGCAAGGTCTGTTATTAGAAAGGCTCCATGATGTCACAAGAAAGTGTTTATAAGCTTACGTGACTACCAGGGGACATGCTTTCTTGTCTAGTTTCCCTACCTATTAGCCAGGTTCCCTTGGGATGAAGACACGATTAAACTCAATAGACCGGGGTTTCCCTGATGGCTCAGTGGTGAAGAATCCACCTGCCAGTGCAGGAGATACAGGTTTGATCCGTGTTCTGGGAAGATCCTACATGCCGTGGAACCACTAAGCCCTTGAACCACAACTATTGCGCCCGTGCTTGGAGCCCACAAACCTCAACTGCTGGAGTCCTCGAGCCCTAGAGCCAGTGCATCGCAACAAGAGAAGCCACTGCAGTGAGAAGCCCGTGCACCACAACTCGAGAGCGGCCCCTGCTCGCTGCAACTGGAGAAAAGTCCTCATGGCAGTGAAGGACCAGCACAGCCAAAACTAATCAATATAGAAATAAAATTATTTTTAAAAGTGAAGCTTATTAATTTAAAAAAAGCTAAATAGACTAAAAGAGAAGGAGAGAGATAGAGGGAGAGGGTATATGTTTAGAAAGTGTGCCAGGCACGGCTCTTTCTCCTTTCATTTCAGCCAGGTGGCCCTGGAATGGCATATCATCAATGCATGGCAATCATACATGTTTGATTACATATATAACATAATACATATAAAACAATACATGTATCTGAGACTCATGTGCCAAGAAGCATATTACACATTTTACTTAATTTTTTATTTAATTTTTATGCAATCCCCAAATTTCAGTTGGGTGAATACTTAATTTCCCTTTTCATTAGGGGTAACTAATATCAGAGGAAACTGAGATGAAGAAGGTAAGGTAAGGTAAAGTCACTCAGTCGTGTCCGACTCTTTGTGACCCCATGGGCTGTAGCCTACCAGGCTCCTCCGTCCATGGGATTTTCCAGGCAATAGTACTGGAGCGGATTGCCATTTCCTTCTCCAGGGGATCTTCCCGACCCAGGGAATCGAACGTGGGTCTCCCGCATTGGAGGCAGACGCTTTAACCTCTGAGCCACCAGGGAAGTCCCTGAGATGAAGAAAAGCTATGTTATTTGCTTGAGATTACACAGATTACTTGATTTAAGGTCATTTCTGGGTCTCCAAAGGGCACAAAGTGAGCTCATTTTTTAAAAATTTAATTTAATTTAATTTGGCTGCACCACATCCTCGTTGCAGCATACACGATCTTTCTTCAGTTGCCAACTCTTAGTGGCAGCATGTGGGATCTAGTTCCCCGATCAGGAATTGAACCCAAGTTCCATGCACTGGGAGCACAGGGTCTTAGCCAATGGACTATCAAGGAAGTCCCAGAGAGTGCACGAAGATTTCCTTTTTTTTTCTAGCCACGCTGCAGGGCGTGCAGGATCTTAGTTCCCTGACCCTTTGATTCCAGGGTCAGTTTTATATTTTTGACGTGCGGGAAAGGCTGAAGATGTTTCAGTACCTCTTTCAAGCACATGTTGTTATAAGGAACGACCTCTTCTCCATCTCTTCAGAGGAATTTAATTTGGAAAACAGTGAAGATTACATAATTTGAAAAAAAATCCTTATTTATAAATTATGATTATAAAATAAGACATTAAAATGATTGCAACTTTAATTGTCCCTAAGAGTGGGGTAAACCACCACCCACTCACAACCCTCATTTCCAGCATCCCCAGAATGCATTACATGAATCCTGGATTACCATCCAATTTGTGGTTCCAGGTAATGTAATCTAAAGAGTACAGCAAGGATGCTGTAAAACCAAAATAGCTTAATCTTCAAACATTTCCTCTGTTTTTCTGTGTTATTTTAAAATCTGGATGCCAAAGTGTCATTTCTTCTCAGTTTAAAAATAATGCTATTTTTATTATTGTTTCCTATGGAAACCGTTTCCCTCAACGCAGCAACAGCCATATCTTAATAGGGAATTATTTATTTAAGCCAGTTGCCCTTGTTAAATTTTGGGTGACATGAACTCATATTTTATCCCCATAGATTTTGCAAGGACCACCCCTACCCACTCTTGAAGGAACATCTAACTCTCCAGAGTCACTCTCCCAGCCACAGAAGCCAGTCTGTTCCCTAGAGATCAGTTTGGGGAACTTCAGGTCCCCAGTGGCTAATGGAAATTTACAAAAGCTGTGACCAAATTGTCAGAACTCTTCCAGATCTGCTTGAGGCCAAATGTCAAGTAATGCAATCAGACTCAGAAGACACAGAAGCATCTCAAGAAGGCTCACACGGGAGCAAAAGAACCGAGTGATGTTTGCACAAGGGCAACATAACTTTCCCTTTGCATAATACTCTTTTTTAAACATTAAGGAATGAGAAACTTATCACATCTATAAATGAGTAGCTTGTAACAAACTCTCGTGTGTGTGTGTGTGTGTGTGCGTGTGCGCGCACGTGCACGCGCACGCACACACTTGCTCAGTAGCTCAGTCCTGTCCAACTTTTGCCACCCCATGGCCTGTAGCCCACTAGGCTCCTCTGTGCATGGGATTTCCCAACAAGAATACTGGAGGGGTTGCCATTTCCTTCTGCAGGGGGATCTTCCCAGTCCAGAAATCAAACCCACGTCTCCTTCAAGTGGATTCTTTACCACTGTGCCACCTGGGAAGTCCAACTCTCTCATTAAAGCAGCTATAAAAAACACCCCCTCCAAATAAAAACAAACTATTAAAACAACAGAGAATAACCAAAACTTGCCAGAACTGAAGAGGTCAAGATCTTCAGTTCAGTTCAGTCACTCAGTCGTGTCCAAATCTTCACAATCCCATGGACCACAGCATGCCAGGCCTCTCTGTCCATCACCAACTCCCAGAGCCTACTCAAACTCATCTTCATTGAATCAGTGATGCCATCCCAACCACCTCATCCTCTGTCGTCCCTTTCTCCTCCTGCCCTCAATCTTTCCCAGCATCAGGGTCTTTTCCAATGAGTCAGCTCTTCGCATCAGGTGGCCAAAGTATTGGAGCTTCAGCTTCAACATCAGTCCTTCCAATGAACACCCAGGACTGATTTCCTTTAGGATTGACTGGTTTGATCTCCTTGCAGTCCAAGGGACTCTCAAGAGTCTTCTCCAACACCACAGTTCAAAAGCATCAATTCTTTGGCGCTCAGCTTTCTTTATGGTCCAACTCTCATATCCATACATGACTACTGGAAAAACCATAGCTTTGACTAGACAGACCTTTATTGGCAAAGTAATGTCTCTGCTTTTTAATATGCTATCTAGGTTGGTCATAACTTTCCTTCCAAGGAGTAAGCGTCATCCTAGAGAGAGAAAAAAAAAAAAAAAACATTGTGGTGAGTCAGATAGATGTCACTATGCTTTTCCTCAGGGAATTTGCTGAGGTGTAGAGAATAGATAGATAATCCAGTGCTACAGGAGCCTCACTAGGGAGAAAAAAAGTGGAAGTCAGGGGTATCAAACTGAAAGGATCTGAGGAGACAGCATTCTAGAGAAGTGCTCTCCTCCTTCCCTTGCATTTTCCCTCAGGCTTTGACCTATTCCCAAACAAAGCAGGCATAGTACAAGAAGAAAAACCCAAGCAACCACCCAACAGACAGCTTCTCAGGCTAAAAGAATCATCATAGTCTAAGTGGTTTGCTGGTGCTAGGAAAACAAGACCTGTAGTTCAGAACCCTCCAAAAACGAAGGCACATACTCCATAAACTTTCAGTTCATACCCCTGAAGAGTCCTACCCTGAGAGGAAGGGTATGGTAACTGAGAGATACAAAACCTGAAACTCACCTCCGATCAGCTCAGACCAGACCAAGGTGATGTGCTTGTCAACTTAAAGTAAATCTTCTCTGTGGAAAGGTAATCAGCATCTAGAGTCTCTATGTTGTTTATATAAAATGTACATCCTTCAATCCAAACTACCAGCCATGCCAGAAAATGTGATGAATAAGCAAAATTCAAGAGAAAAAAGAAAAAAATGATAGAGAATCACATGTGATCCAGACATTGAGGTTCTCAGACCCAGGCTTGAAAATAACTGTGATTGAAATAGTCATGGAAACTTATTAAAAATACAGAGAGTTTCACCAAGAACTGGAGTCTATTAAAAAAGTATTAAATGGCAGTTCAAGAACTGAAAAATATAGTAACTTAATTGAGAATTCAAAAACTAGATTTAATTATAGATTAAAAGCAGAAGAAAGAATTCACAAACTGGCAGATAGGTCAGTTCAAAAATCCAGACTGAAGCATAGACAAGAAGGGAAAAAAAAGACAGGAAAATAGTGAGTAGAGTGTGAGAGATGCATGGGACATGGTGGAAAATTCTGACATACATGTAATTAAAATTCCAGGAGAGGGGAAGGAATGGGGTAGAAACTATTTCCCTTGACCGACAAAAGACAGCAAGCCACAGATTCAAGAAGCTCTGTGACCTCTAAGCCAGAAAATACAAAAGCAAACGCAGTTAGGCACAGATTGCTGGGGTTGAAAGAGAAAAAATCCTAAATAGGGAAAATAGAGGGAAAAAAATACAAAGAAGCAGCAATAAAACAGCTTTGAGGAAAACACTCTATTTCTTTATGACAGCAAAAAAAAAGGGGGGGGGACTTAACAAACAATGCTCTTATAACAGCAAAAATCATAAAATTGACAGAAATAAAATGCACAAGGTTTCTTCACTGAACACTACACAACATTCCTAAGAGAACTGTAAATAGACCTAAATAAATGAAAGAATATACCAAATTCGAAGAAGACTCATTTTTAAGGGTTAATTCTATCCAAAGCAATCAATATTGCAATCAATCATTGCAACCCTCCCCCCAAAAAATGCCTGTAGATGACTGAGAAGTTGAAAATTGAGAAATTGATTTTAAAATTTATATGGAAATGCAAAGGACCATGAAAAGTGGAAACAATGTTGATGAAGAAAGAAAACTTGGAAGCCTTCCACTACCAGACATCAAGATTTATTAGAAAGCTAAATTCAATAACTGTGGTATTGGTGAAAGGAAATAAAATAGGTCACTGGAATAAACCAGAGAGCTCAGAAAAAAATAAGGTAGTCTTTTCAACAAATGGTGGTGGATCAATACGGGAAAAGATTAACCTTAATCCTTTGCATGCACCCCCAAATCAATTCCAGATGGATCATAGATCTAACTGGGAAAGGTAAAATAATACAGCTTCTAGAAAATAACAATATCCTTATCACTTGGTTAGGCAAAAAGTTCTTAAATAGGACCCCAAACACTAAATGTAAAGTAGCAGATGAAAATTGGACTTTATTAAAATAAAGAACTTCTATTTATCAGAAGTACCATTAAAATAATGAAAAGGCAAGCAACAAGCTGTGAGAATACATAAATCATGAATATATATGTCTGTATATGTGTGAGTCCTATAATAGTTGAGAAAACAGATAATTCCACTAAAAATGGACCAAAGACTTGAATAGGCTCTTCCCAAAAAAAGTATATTCAAGTAGATAATCAGCACATGAAAGGTGTTTGATAGCCTTTGTCACCAGGAAAGTGGAAATTAAAAACACAATAAGATGCCACCACCTACCCAGCAGAATGGCTAAAATGAAAAAGATTGGTAAAACCCAGGATTGGTGAGGACATGGGTAATTGACCTCTCGTCACTGCTGGTAGGGGTGTGAATTGGAACAAATCCTGTCGCAGATTTTTAAATGGCCACAAATCCTTCCCATCTGTGTGTGCATTTGCAATCAACACACAATTTGCAACTGACTTTGCTGTTTATGCCTCCAAAAGGTCTATGAAAGTTCCTTGAAACGGGGCCTGGCCGTGGGACATGCTTTGGCTGGTGGGATCACCAAATGTGATACCAGAAGAGGCTTGAAAAGAGCTGGTGAGTTGGAGTTTGCTCTCTTCTGCTGCTCTTGGTGACTCTGCTACCACCACCCAGTGAATGAGCCCAGGGTGGCTTGCTGGATGACGGGTGACTCACGTCCAGTTAGCTCCACCCCTCCCACAGACAACCAGCCAACTGCCAGAGAGGGGTCTGAGGCCAGTGGCTGACTGCTACTGCAGTACTGCGTCCAGAAGACACACCCAGAGGATGAACAAGCCATCTCGGATGAGTGCATTCCATTACGTTGATGCAAAGAACAATGAGCTGTTAAGTCACTACACTTCCAGGTGGTCTGTGATGCAGCAAAAGTTAACTAAAAAAGCCACATTGGAAAATCGTTTGGCAGAATACCCTGCTCCTCAGCATTTCCACTCCTAGTTATATACCCAACAGAAATGCATCAAGAGACGTGTACAAGAAGAACGTTTTTTGTAACGCTATTCACAACAGCCCAAACTGAAAATGACACAAACACCCAGCAAGAGTAGAATGCATAAATATATTATGGGATAGGCATGCGATGGAATACAACATGGCAACAAAAATTAACAAACTATTGGTAAATGTTCAGCATGGATGAATCCCACAAATATTATGTTGAGTTAAAAAAAAATGCAGATACAAGAGAATACATACTACATGAAAGTGTTAGTCACTCGGTCATATTTGACTCCTTGCAATCGAACCCATGGACTGTAGTCCACCAGGCTCCTCCATCTCCTTGGGATTTTTCCAGGCAAGAATACTGAAGTGGGTTGCTATTTCCTTCTCCAAGGGATCTTCCCAACCCAGGGATTGAATCCAGGTCTCCTGCTTTGCAGGAAGACTCTTTACTGCCTGAGCCACCAGGGAAGCTACATACTGCATGATTTCATTTATAAAACTCAGAAGCTAGGAAAAAATATGCAGTGATAGCAATCAGAATAACAATTACCTTTGGAAGGATTTTGGGCTGGCAGGAAGCACAAGGGAGGTTTCTGGGTGACAGTAATGGTGTATATCTTTATTTGTTCAATTTGGTTTACTCTGTCAAAATTCCTGAATTGAGTACCCAAGATGTGTGCCCTTTTTGTTATACTTCTATTTTAAGCAAACTTTTTTTTTTTTTTAACCATACCACACACCTTGCAAGATCTTAGTTCCCTGACCAAAGATTGAACTAAGGATTGAACCTGTGCTGTAGCAATGAAAGCTCCAAGCTCCAGTGAGAGCTCCCACTGGACCACCAGGGGGATGCCCTATTTTAAAAGTATAAAAATATAAAACTATAAAGAATTATTCTTGGTTCTTTTCTCTACAATGTTTTCTGCAAGGAGTTTATCTATAATTACACACTTTCAGTTACTGGATTTTTGCTGATGACTTAAATCTCTGTCCCCAGGGCCTGTCACTCTCCAGTCCTTCCATAGCTATCTGTCCTTCGTGGTCCATTAATGTGATGAATGCAGAGTCTAAGATGGAACGAGCCTCACCTCCCGCATGTATGTGGTTCACAGTGCTCCTCATTTCCAAGTACCTTCTCGGGCACCTCTCTTTGCCTTGTCTCCACTTCACGTCAAGTCCTATCAATAATTCCTTTTGATTTTCCTTCAATTGTCTCCTTTTCTCCTTTCCACTGTGTCAAGAGTTCAGAGCCAGGAGACAGAAACCACTCCAGGTATCTTCAGCAGAAAAAGATGCAATACAAGGAACTCAGGCTTAAAGAGTTGTTGAGAGATAAGGCTTCCTTGGTGGTGCAGTGCTTAAAGCTCCACACTTTCAATGCAGGAGATACGGGTTCGATCCTTGGTAAGGGAACTAAGATCCCACGTGCCCCATAGTGCGGCCAAATAATTTTTAAAAACAAAATAATTATTGAAAGGATGGAGGAGCTTTCTTCAGGCTGACCTCCAGGAATGACCCTCCCCAAAGCAAGACCAACAAAGGGGGTCTCCTGGAGAGTTCTACCTCAGCCACGATCAGGCAAGTAGACTGTAGGAGGCCATCAGGGAAGTGCTGAGTTCAGAAATATCCCATCACAGTGGCAATCCAGATATCCGGAAACCAGCCAGCCATCTCACGAAAACACTCAAAACTTGTAACACTAGTGACTGGACATTTCAGAATAAACTAAATCTATGCATAACTTTGCTTGCCAGCAGCAACAGCCAACATGGGAGAGATGGCCCCCTTTCACTTTCCAATCAAGGAAAATGCATCTGATAGATGGAAAAGATAGTCTTACCAATAGATTCTTTTGATTGCCTTGGAAAATTACAGATATGTTTTAAATCAGTTACAGCAAGGTGGTGCTTGTAAAGGATGTTAGCATGTCTTAGTAAGCCTATTCAGATGCATATCAATTATACCACTTCAATTTGGGGTCTAAAATAAATTATCAGTGTTGGTGGAGAAAAGTACCTTTACTGTTGGTGGAGAAACGTATCTTTTACTAAGCCCCTGTTTTAACTGGAATCCACATAATTTAGATTTTATCTTAACTGAAACTTGCTTTATCACAACCAGCTATGAGACCCTAGATGTAACCCCTGTGTATCCAACCTTGTCAATAGGTTTTTATCTGGTACCCATCACATTGACGTCATCCTTGTCCTTCTCTGACTCATGGTGTATATTTGGGGATGATGCTGTATATTTATGTACCCAGGTGTGAGTGTTAGCTGGAGATTCCAGTGAATGACTCAGATATAACTGGTGTGTCAGTCTTACAGTACCAACTCTTTCCTTTGGGGGCTGTTTAATTTCTTGGCTCAAAATACGTCACTCCGTTTCTAATTGCTGCCAGTCAGATGAGCGTTCAGCTCAGTTCAGTCGCTCAGTCGTGTCCGACTCTTTGCAACCCCATGAATCGCAGCACGCCAGGCCCCCCTGTCCATCACCAACTCCCGGAGTTCACTCAGACTCACGTCCACCGAGTCAGTGATGCCATCCAGCCATCTCATCCTCTGTTGTCCCCTTCTCCTCCTGCTCCCAATCCCTCCCAGCATCAGAGTCTTTTCCAATGAGTCAACTCTTCAGATGAGTGTACCTTCTGCTATATCGTGTCAGGCCACAGATCTATGCCTTATTAAAAGCTGAGTAATATTCATTGTCTTTAAAATACAAATTGTAATTCCTTTAGACCAGCTACCAGATGAACTTGAGGCAGAGGTAAGCAGCGACGATGTCTGGACAAATAGTAATTGCTAATATTTCTCGAGGACTAGAGTTCTGATCTAGGCAAAAGTGTAAAGTATGGACTTCCCTGGTGGACCAGTGACTAAGGCTCCAGGCTCCCAATGCAGGGAGCCTGGGTTCGATCCCTGGTTAGGGAACTAGATCCCACATGCTGCAGCTAAGACCCAGCACAGTCAAATAAATATATATTTTTTTAAAGTGTAAAGTGGGTACATATAGGGTGGGTGAGGTGTCCTGCCCTCTCTTAGCGGTAGTCTGGCTGTATCTCGTGCAGGCCCCTGTCTCTGAGGAGATTTCTTTTAGGAACAGTAACTGGGGCTTTCTCAAGTGCATTTCCCCAGAGACAAAGCCAGGTCTCCTTCTGACCTTGTAAGCAGTGTAAGTCCCCGGTTCCTTCAGGAGAGGTGACTGCACATCTCACTGCCTGGGCAGCCTCTCCACTAATCTCATAAAGCCTCATAAAGCCACAGGGACCCCAAGCCTCTTGGACAAAGATGTGAGGGGCTTGGAAAGGAGGAAGCCGTGCCCGAATTTCACACTGAGTTTTCCTTGCACCTCCAAGTTTAAATTACAACTTTTGGGCTATTTATACATCTAGTAAAACAAGAATAATTAATTTCACTTTTTCTTTCACTGATGACCAATTATATTAAGTTAAAGAGACTAAACTTTTAAAAATCACTCTCATCTACATCTTGGTTAATTAAATTCCTTCAAATATGTAAAACTGCAGTTATAAATTTAATGTATTCCATTTTCTTTTGAACTGCTTTAAATGCCTATCCTAAACAGCAAAGCCTTTCCAAGTACTTAAAACAACTGTAATAAATCTAATAAATTAAACCTGTAAATACTGTGATTCTCAGTTCACTTAAACATTCCAATACTGTTTATAAATTTAATCAAATTTTTGTACTTAATTTAAATCACAAGTCTAAAATCAATTACTTAATTACACATTTAAAATTGAAGTCACAAGGCTAGCCTGTCTTTGTGCTCACACATCCAATTCCCTCATTACCGTCAAAGCCAGGCACAAGGGGAGTTCCTCGGGGATTTTAAACATATTCCTAAACTACAAAAAAGTATGAATGTGATGTTTTGATTGACTTTAACAACTCCATGCTTAATTTTAAACTTTCCTAGGACTAGAAATACAGTTCACCCATTGAGGGAACAATTTCATCATTCCCCAAAACCTGGGTTGTATTCTCAAGGTGTTGAAATCACTTATTGTCTTCCCTGGTGGCTCAGCGGTAAAAAAATAAATAAATAAAATAAAATTCACCTGCCAATGCAGGAGACGTGGGTTCAATCCCTGTGTCAGGAAGATCCACTGGAGAAGGAAATGGCAACCCACTCCAGTACTCTCGCCTGGAGAATTCCATGAACAGAGGAGCCTGTTGGGCTACAGTCCATAGGGTCGAAAAGAGTCAGATACGGCTGAGCAACTAACTACATTGCAACAATTGTCCCGGCAGTGAGTCCCAGAGGAGCCTACGTTTGTCAGAGCCTGCATTTGCCCGAGACAATCATACCTGCAGCCATGGTGCACCTGTGAGCTTTTGTAATCAGACACTGAGGGACTTCAAGTCCTTTACTCACAGGGGATGTTGATCTTGAAGATCTGGCCAGCCTGGGCTCAAGGGGCAGCATAATCTAATCTTCCAGATCTTTATTCAGCATGACTGCCTGATGGGGTGCTGGAGACCTGCAGTTAACCTTCTCTAACTCCTCACTGCCTGTTGGAATTTGAGTTCTTTTGATTCCCCGCTGTGGCCAGGCCACACCTCTTCCAGACATTGAAATTACATCTGGTTGGTTTTGCTGAAGTCCTGCCGCCACCTGACTCTGTTATCATGCTAACCATGCTGGCCCCGCTGCACCTTGTCCTGGTGGGGCCATCTAGTGGGCTACTGGCCTGAGTAATCCAGACCAAAAGTGGCAACCTTTCTCTGTGTTCAAACACACCTCCAAACTACTGATCTAAAAACATTTAGGTAGACTTCCTGTTGATTAAAGGGACCACGAGGTGACTGGGTGAAAGAATGTCACTGGTCCACTCAGGTGCCGGTCATGTATTAGATTCATTATTAGAGCAGCTATTGTGTGCCTGGGGGCTTCCCTGGGGGCTCAATCGGTAAAGAATCTGTTAAAAAGGAGACCCAGGTTCATTCCCTGGGTCAGGAAGATCCCCTGGAGAAGGAAATGGCAACCCACTCCAGTATTCTTGCCTGAGAAATACCATAGACAGAGGAGCCTGGGGGGCTGCAGTCCATGGGGTCAAAAGGAGTCGGACACCACTGAGCGACTAAACCACCAGCACCACGGTGTGCTAGGGAGCATGGAGCTGGTGATGGACCGACCCTACCGGAACTCCCCAGTGGTCCCTCAGATGCACACAGCTTCCTGTGGCTGAGAACCACTACACGCACCCCCGTACCCTGGGCACTTTGGCACAGTGGGATGTGCTGTTTTTTTGACAGCACCTGCTCTGGTTCCAACAGTCTGCCCTCCAGTGATAGAAGCTTCCACTCTGGCTAGCTGTATGATCTGGAGCAAGAGAGGAGAAATTCCTTAGACAACAGTTTCCTCCCAAGTCAAACGGGGATTAAAGGAGCTCATTCGGGGAAAGCGCTTGGCAGTGCCTGGCACTGAGCATGTGCTTGATAAACGATAGTTATGACGATCTTCAGTGCTTGCCTGGTGGCTCAGCGGTAAAGAATCTGCCTGCCAATGCAAGAGATGTGGGTTCAATCCCCGGGTCAGGAAGATGCCCTGGAGGAGGAAGTGGCAACCCATTCCAGTATTCTTGCTAGGAAACCCCATGGACAGAGAAGTCTGTCTGGTGGGGACAGTCCATGGGGTCACAAAAGAGTCCAACACGACTGAACAACCAAGCAACCACCATCTTCAATAGCTGCGTTTTTCATTTTAGATATGTGTCTTCCTTAGCTCAGGTTGCTATGATGGAATGCCACGGTTTAACATCAGGAACTTAGTTCTCACAGTTCTTCGGGTCTGGAGGTCTCAGATCAACGAGCCAGCCTGGTTGGGTTCTGATGTGGACTTGTGGACTCTCTCCCTGGCTTGCAGACAGCCATCCTCTCACTGTGTCCCCACATGCAGAGAGAGCGTGTTTCGGTCTCGGCCTCTTCTTACAAGGACATTAGTCCCATGAGTCCCGTTCTCAGGATCTCATCCAAACCTAATGACCTCCCAGAAGCTTCACCTCCAAGTAGCCTCACGCAGGAGGTTAGGGTTCCAACCTATGAATTTGGGCGGTCAGGAGGGAAGGGGGATACAAACTTACAGTCCGTAACAGTGTATTTGTCTGAGACTCTGGTGGGCTGGATTATTTTTTAAGAATCTCTTGCAAATGACACATTTTTGAAAACATACCTAGATAAAACTTGAGGAAGCATAACTGAGCATGGCCAAAGTTGTCCTTGATGCGTTATCTCCTGTAAAGAACAGAACGTCCTTTAAGGTGGAAGAGGGTCCTTCTCTGCTTGTGCCCTCTGATCCCTTCCTCACCCTCCCTGCCTTTCTCCACGCTCCAAGGAGCTCTCATGGGGTCCCTTTTGGTGGGTTTCTGATAGGATGGCATCACCAACTCGATGGACATGGGTTTTGGTAGACTCCGGGAGTTGGTGATGGATAGGGAGGCCTGGCGTGCTGTGGTTCATGGGGTTGCAAAGAGTCGGACACGACTGAGCGACTGAACTGAACTGAACTGATAGGATCTGGCAGTGGGAGGCACCAGAGGGCAATGGAGGCAGGAAGTAGGCAGTGTTCCCCTGTTCCCTTCACGCTTCATTGTCTGGCTCAGCAAGTGGCAACGTGTCCCTGTAACACACCTTCTGCCAGGGTGAGCACCTCCCGTCTGAGTCCAGCTCTCACCGGGCCCCCCACTTCCCACCAAGCCAGGGTCTGTAACACTGTCTTCCCACTGTTTTCATTTCTGGTGCTCCGAACTCTCTTAACCTGCCCACTCCACTGTCCAGTCCCTTCATTAAGGAATCTTCTGCTGAACCACCTAAGAGGTTTTCTATCTCCTCTGGGACCCTGGTTGATATATGCAATTATAATAAATTTCAATATTTTCCCATGCAACCTACTTCCCTATCAGTCATGCTCTTAGTTTAATAAAATATTTTCCATCATTAAAAAAGAAATTCTGGAGAATCTCCAACTGGCACATGCAGCTTTTGCAAGGTCATGATGATAATTGCCTTAAGGGAAATAGTCATTTTTAGTATTGCTTGGAAACGAGATTGAGAAATACAGTCAAGGAAATACAATCTATGCTCATGGCTTGATGTCTTAAGAGATGTGATAAATGGGAAATTAGAAGTCCGAACAGGAATTCACAGAATTGAGTTATCAAAAGATCATTTGATCATTTCTCATTTGCATTCCCACTTTAAGGCAAAGTACTAATTATCTTTGTATAGGATTCCAATATCTATCCCTCAGCTAATATTTAGGGGCTACCCTATGAGGCTTACCCTCATTTCCCCTCCCCCAAATCTTGGAAACCAGGGAAATAAGATTACTTTCAGAGAGTTCAATTTTTTTAAAAATTTTAATTTTATATTGGGGTACAGCTGATTAACAATGTGGTGATAGTTTCAGATGGAGAACAAAGGGACTCAGTCATAAATATACACATATCCACCCTCCCATTCAGGCTGCCACATAACATTGAGCAGAGTTCCCTGGGCTACACAGTAGGTCCTTGTTGGTTATCCATTTTAAATATAGCAGTGTGTACACCTTGATCCAAAATTCCCTATCTAACCTCCAACCTTCCCCCAAGACAACCACAAGTTCACTCTCTAAGTCTGTCAGTTTCTGTTTTGTAAATAAGTTCATTTGTATCATTTCTTTTTAGAGTCTGCACATCAAAGAATTCAACTTTAACTGCCTTGGATTGGGTCAGAAAAGAGAAACGAAGTTACTTTAAAAGCAGAAAGACCCTTAGGCTCTTCCTTCACAAATACTTCTCTTTTTTCCCCAATCATTTGCTTTTGGCTGCTCTGGGTCTCCGCTGATGCACCGGCTTTTCTCTAGTTGCGGGAAGCAGGAGCTCCTCTCTAGTGGTGCATGGGCCCCTCACTGCCGTGGCTTCTGCTGTTGAGGGGCATCGGCTGTAGTGTCCACGGGCTTCGGCAGTTACAGCACGTGGGCTCAGTAATTGTGGCTCCAGTCGTTATGGTGCACGGGCTTAGTTGTTCTCTGGCTTCTGGGATCTGCCTGGACCAGGGATTGAACCCAAGTCTCCTGCATTGGCAGGCAGATTCTTTTTCCACTAAGCCACCAGAGAAGCCCCTCAACTTCATTTTGCTTATGTGACATGGTGAACAACATATTACCTACTAAGATATATAGGTAGCTGCTTTAATAGCAATTAAATACAACTCCCACACTAAGGGTGAGGGGTCCCCAGAATAGGGAGAAACATCCTGGTGCAGAGTGATAATGAGAGAGAAAAATAAAAAATAAAAAAATAAAAGCAGAAGGACCCTTAGACCTATACGGCTTAGCTTGCTGCTAAGTCACTTCAGTCGTGTCTGACTCTGTGCGACCCCATAGACGGCCGCCCACCAGGCTCCCCTTTCCCAGGGATTCTCCAGGCAAGAACACTGGAGTGGGTTGCCATTTCCTTCTCCAGTGCATGAAAGTGAAGTCGCTCAGTCGTGTCTAACTCTTCTCGACCCCATGGACTGCAGCCTACCAGGCTCCTCCGTCCATGGGATTTTCCAGGCAAGAGTACTGGAGTGGGTTGCCATTGCCTTAGCTGGCCTGAAAATATTAAATGATCTAAAGCCAGGTCAGTCAAAGGAGAAGCACAGAAACAAACATCAGTTCAGTTCAGTCGCTCAGTCGTGTTTGACTATTTGCGACCCCATGAATCGCAGCTCACCAGGCCTCCCTGTCCATCACCAACTCCCAGAGTCCACCCAAACACATGTCCATCGAGCTGATGATGCCATCCAGCCATCTCATCCTCTGTCGTCCCCTTCTCCTCCTGCCCTCAATCTTTCCCAGCATCAGGGTCTTTTCCAATGAGTCAGCTCTTCGCATCAGGTGGCCAAAGTATTGGAGTTTCAGCCTCAACATCAGTCATCCCAGTGAACACCCAGGACTGATCTCCTTTAGAATGGACTGGTTGGATCTCCTTGCGTTCAAGGGACTCTCAAGAGTCTTCGCCAACACTCCAGTTCAAAAGCATCAGCTGTGTCCAATGGATTACTTTGCAGGGGAAGAAGCTTGAATAACTCAAAATGTTCTAATAGCCTTATAATGAGACAAACACCTCAGGTAATCTCAGCCAGATACCATTAAATAATCAATCCTAAATCCCTGTGTTTCAACTCTGCGCTCACCAAGAAATATTCTTCCATTAATGATTTTCTTATTTCAAAAGCAATACATGTTTATTAGGGAAATAATCTGAAAATGTGGGCCAAACCCAGGCATAATGTTAATGTCTCAATACATTTTCCTCCATGCCGTTTTCACACACATAAATACACAGACATACATATTGATAAACATAGAAATCTTTCATCCTTATTGAGGTGTTTTTCCACTTGCTCTTCACTTAATAATGAATAATGAATATTTTTGTGTGTCAGCAAATATACCTCTAATATAGCAGGTTATATGGATACACAATTTTTAAGATAGGCAATTCTATAATTTGCTTATCCAGAGCTGTGTTATTGCACAGTTTTGCCGTTTCCATCATTTTGCAGTTACCAGCAGAACTGCAGCAGACATGGTAAGTCCTTGGACCTCTTTAGACATTTCTCTGCAGCTTCCCAACGGGCATGGGCCTTCCAAGACATTTGATATATTTTGACAGATTGCTTTCCAGAAAACATTATAATTGTTCCAGTGTTCACCAGTTTTTATAGATGATAAATCATTAGGTGGCTATTTTAACATATTTTTCTGATTACTAGTGAAGTTGAGTTTTTCATTAATTTATTAGACATTTGAACTTTGTAATGTCCCTTTTCATATTCTTTCCCATTTTTCATTCATCTCATTTATTATAGAGCTCTTTATAGCAATAGGAATATTAACTTTTAGACATATATTACAGATACTTTTCCCAGTTTGTTATTTGACTTTTACTGAAATATGGTATTTTGCCTTAAGCTCAGACTCAGAAATGAATTTTAAGTAGCAAAGAAACCAACTCCGCTGGCTTAAACAAAGACTTATTCTCTCACATAACAAGCACCGTATAGAGAGCAAGCTGTTGGAACTGGTTCAAAGGGGTGATAATGCGAGGGCTCACATCTCTGCCCTGTTTTGGCCTCCTCCTGTCACTTATGGCTGCTCAGTTGCTTCATTCGTGTTCGACTCTGTGCCACCCCATAGAAGGCAGCCCACCAGGCTCCCCCGTCCCTGGGATTCTCCAGGCAAGAACATTGGAGTGGGTAGCCATTTCCTTCTCCAATGCATGAAAGTGAAAAGTGAGGGTGAAGTTGCTCAGTCATGTCCGACTCTTTGCGACCCTATGGACTGCAGCCCACCAGGCTCCCCCATCCATGGGATTCTCTAGGCAAGAGTACTGGAGTGGGGCGCCGTTGCCATCATGTTTCTGTTTCAGGCAGAGGAAAAAGGGCAGAGGAAGAGACACTACCGGCTGACTCTTATGCTTGTTGGACAGAACTGGTCCCATGGGTACGTACTGCCAGCAGCAAGAACAAAGGGGAGATGGGATTAAGCAAGCACGTTTGCACTCACGTTTAAACTATAGAGCAGTTTTAAGACACAAATAGTCAAATTGGTCTGTATCTATTTCTTTGGTTTCACACTTAGAAAGTTCTTCTCCAACTCAAGGATGCATTCCAATAGATAGTCATCTATATTTTCTTTCATTACTTTTATAGTTTCATTGTAACATGCAATAGAAATTAAGCTTTTTTTTTCCCCCAGATATTCAGCCAGTTGTCCCAAAACCATTTTTTGGACTTTCTCCACTGATGTGAAATATCTTCATTGTTTAGTAAGCTATTAATACACTCTATTCAGTTCCACAGATCTAGTTACCCCTGTATTGTTGGTACTTTAATTAAATTTATTACCATGCATTTTAACATTTCAGGGCAAGTTCCCTCGTGATATTGCTTTCTCAAAAATGTCTTGGCCCTTCTTGAATGTTTATTATTCAGATGAATTTGGAATCATTTTGTCAAGTTTTAAAAATTGACAACTCATTACAGGTAGGTTTTTTGAACCAGAGATCTGGTGTATTCCAGGTCTCTCCTGTGGTAGTAAAGTTTCGTGAGCAACACAGAGTGGGATCTTTTTTCTCTGGCTTGTATTTTAACCAGCTGTACGTAATATATAGGAAAGATAAAAGATTTTTCTAAGATTGACTTTACTGCCGTCCACCTTACTGAACCCTCATTTCTTTCTAAAAGTTTTCCTCACCTTGTTTTTTGGCTCCTTGATCTGCCACGGCCTGAAAATGGGGGTGGTGTCAACACAACCTTCCGATTGTTATCTGCCTTCCTGTTATGGTTCTTACCATATTTCTCATTACACTGTATTAAGTTGGCATTTGGACTCAGGAGCCTGATTAATGTGATTCTTCCCTGAGAGATAAATCTGCTCTTGCTCTGCTGACAAAACCAAGTTGCAGAGACAAGCAGAGCTGAGCTGGCCCGTGTCCTATGACATAAGGCTTCTGGGATATTCTAACCTGTCATGAGGGCAAGAATTTCTTCTAGCTCATTGCCATCAGATATTAATCCTACTTCTGCTCAGAAAGCCCTAGGGACAGGAAACAGTATAATTCAAGGCTCCTAAATCCATTTAGGGGACGTTTCACATTTTCAGAAGGTTCTTACTTACAGTGAAGAAACCTGATCTACGTGGTCTCCCTTTTCCCCGTGCTTCCTGGGATAGACCCCTCCTCCTTTAGCACTTTCCCTGAACTCTTTTTTCTTAGATTACATGGCTAAGCTTTCCCTTCATCCCAGTTACATCCCCTACGTCTGCCCTACTCTCTGAGGATGTTCCCACAGAGATGGACCAGAGACGCCAGAGCTGACTGGCAGACCCCTCACAAGCAGGCACCCACCTTCACTGCTGGCCCATGTCTTTTTCACAGGAAATGCTTTATGCCACAACTCCCACGCTGTACTTCTGTATTTTTCTGAAAATTTGATTGTTTTTGACATTAGTTCTAATCTGCCTGGGGCCTCCTGGTGGCTCAGTTGGTGAAGAATCTGCCTGTAATGCATGAGACCTGTGTTCAATCCCTGGGTCTGGAAGATCCCCTGGAGAAGGGAATGGCAACCCATTCCAGCATTCCTGCCTAGAGAATTCCATGAACAGAGGTGGCTGGTGGCCTACAGTCCATGGAGTCGCAAAGAGTTGGATACGACTGGACGACGAACACTTTCACTAATCTGCCTAAGCAATTTTGAGACATTTCTCTCACTCACTGAATCATGAAACCTCCCTGTTGTGTCCCTTCTGTAAAATGTAACAAGCATGCCCTCTAGGTCTAGGCCCAAGTTATCTACAAATACAATGAAACAGCCAGAGCGGAGGAGAGAGATCCACAGTGTGGCTTCAGGTGTTTCCTTCCAGGAAAAGGAAAGGAAAGGAAAGGAAAGGAAAGTTAGTCGCATAGTTGTGTCCAACTTTTTGCGATCCCATGGGCTGTAGCCCACCAAGTCCTCTGTCCATGGAATTCTCCAAGCAAGAGTACTGGAGTGGGTTGCCATTCCCTTCTCCAGGGGATCTTCCCAACCCAGGAAACAAACCCAGGTCTCCTGCTTTGTAGGCAGATTCTTTACCAGCTGAGCTACTAGGGAACCCCTGTTTCCTTCCAAGTGGGACATAAATCAGTACTCTCTGGGAATCGGTGCTCACCAGCTTCAACTATGACCAACCTGACTGGGACTTCCCTAGTGGTCAGTGGCTAAGACTCCAAGCTCCCAATGCAGGAAGCCCCGGGTTCGACCCCTGGTTAGGGAACTAGATCCCATCTGCCACGACTAAAGATCCCACATACTGCAATGAAGCTCAAATGTCCTAAGTGGCACAATTAAGACTCAACACAGCCAAATAAAATACAAAAACAAACAAACAAAAAATTTTAAAATACAAGCAACCTTATTGATAGAGCTATGGAAGAAAGGACTTTGTCAAAAGTCTACTGAAGTAAGACAGTATATTAGTAATCCACAGTGATTAATGATCCCCTTTGACTCATCCGTGATGTGCTTCAGTGGAACACAGCACACAGGGAGAAAGCCAGGGCCTGGAATAAGATGTGACTCCTGGAGGGACACGCACAATGGACTGAAGGTGGAGTGCGGGGTACGAGAACCCACTGCTGGTAATAATCGGAAACACAGCAAGCTGCTCAGCTCCTGGCAGCTGTGTGGGCCCTGGCTTCCAGAGGGTGTGTTGAGTGGGAAAGGGTGGGGCACAGGTGTGCAGCTCTTCAATGATCTACTGATGCAAAACAATTTTATGTTAGAGAGGGGTGCGTTTTCCCAATTTTAGCAAAGAGGCTGTAAGGGCTAGAGACAGCATCACACATGAGCACGCCGGCAGATGGTGGCTGCCAGAGGAAGAAGAGCTGAATAGGAGACCCTGGGGGACAGCTTCAGGACTTGAGGACAGAGACCCGCAGGGTTTCAGGAGGGGGGCCGTAGTTGGATCATGGCTTTCATACGTGTTGCAGATCCAGGGGACCATGCAATAAACGGGGCTCCTATGGGGCAGAGTTGCTGGCCTACAGATGACGTGGTCTTTGGGTCTGGTGATGATCCTGGTCCAGTTTGCTTTGGCTAGGGCAACTGGGTCACATGATTGTGTGACAGGAAACCTATAAACCTCTGCAAGTGTCGCCCAGAAGCTGAGGTTGTGATCAGCCTATAACAACACACCATTGGATTTTTCCAGTATGTGCCACTCCTATAACTGCAGCACATGGTATCCTTTAAGAGAAATTATGTAGAATGTAGAACAGGTCTGAGCCAACTGGTTGCTCTACAACCAGGAGTCAAGATGGACCTGCTGCTGTAAATTCCTTCCTGGATATAAGATAGTCCACCCCATGATCTCATAAGGTCACTCCTATTTTCATAGTCATGAAACTCCATGAAATGCAACCAAATAAGGATAAATATATAGCAGGGCTTGAAATAGTAAATCTAATTCTACTGTAAGTCAGTCTATTTTGGTTTCTCAACTGTACGAATTCAGAATGTGCTTTGGGGACTGCATTTTTCTTCCTAATTGATTGGAATGATAGATTATTCATGACCTTTTTGGATTTCCCCTTCCCTTGACCCCCCCAACAAACAGTTCTATTTCTTCTCTCTTAGAATGTGAAGCATAGCTCTAAACTTGACATGGGAAAGTGAGATGTTATTTTTGGCTCAAGTAGAATTAAAACTTCCACCCCTGAGTGAAATCTGGTCTTTGCTAACCCGACCACCCTTTGGGTTCAGACTGACTGAAGGGTGGACACATTACATTTTAGATCTGACCTTGAGCTGTAAGAAGGGGAAGCATTACTCTCTGCTCCCTGAACAGAAGAGCCTCGTGTCTCCAAACCTTACTACAATCATAAAATTCGGAGGGAGACAGCAGAAACAATCCTCGTGATCAATTAGTTCACAGTTTCTCAAACTATAAAGTGTACAGGATGCTCCCTAACAAAGGGTTCCGTGGTCAGATTCCCTACAGAATGTCTGCCTACTGCCTTCTCCACTTGAAGACTCTGGGAAGCCCTAAAGCAAAGCGATCGGTTACATTTTGTTTGCCAGTCTTATCTGAACACATCCCCCCTTTTTGTCTAGATAGAAAGTAACAGCTTTGGGAACTGACATGACATGGAACACACTTTAAATAGTGCTGATCTATTCACTCCTTTCCTCATTTTACAGAGGAGGACAATGAGGCCCAAATGAAGAGACATAAAGACAGGTATCCCCCATGCCTGGCAGGGCTGGGAAATTGACCCTGGTTTCCAGACAACTAGTCCAGGCTCTTTCTCTCACCTTGAAAGAGGTGTCATTAATGGTGGTAGCTTTGATGTATCCCCTAGTACATTTTCATTGTCTAGAATTTGAGGTGGTATTTATTTATAGTGCACTCAGCAATGAATCCATCAAATGCTCTGAATGTTTCTAAAAGGGCATTGGGCCCTGTACAGCTGACCTGGATAAAACATTCTCTTTTAAATTGCATATAATTTACTATATAGTGAAATATTTTATTATGCTATATAATCCCATTCTAAAAGGTTATTAATTTAAATAAAAGAGTAAATCAGAAAGACATCTCAGTAAAATATGTCAATAAAATGAAAACATATGGCCCAGTGAGAAGTAATCATAGACTGTTCTTTTAAATACAGAGTGCAATAGTTGGTGAACCAAAATTATAAAAAGTAGTCCAAAGGTCACATGTATATTTTTTCAAATTGTGCAAATTCAAGTAGTTTGAGCATTCTTTGGAAGCAACCTTTTTGTGACTTACTTTCTGAAAATGCATTCTGAATTTATGTGCATTTTTTTAAACAATACTTATTTCCCATTTATTTGTGATTTTTGCAGGGGTTCAAACCAGTGAATAAAAATGTTTTCTTTTCACAGAGAACTTGATATTCTACTATTATTTTCAGAATCATTGTGATGAAAACCTTACCTGGAAAGAGTAATACAAAAGAAAACTTGAAGTTCTCAAAAGATCGTGCAAAATCAAGAGCAATCCTCACTAAAATCAAACAAGCCACCAAAGGTTTCGATATTTGGCTTCTGATCTCTCTTAAGACAGTGGTTTTCAAAGTCTGGTGTTTGTCAAAATCACCTGGAGAACTAACAGAGACTCAGAAGCCCAGAATCGTTTCATAGGGAAGGCCTGGGTCTCTGCATCTTCACCTCATTCTCCAGCAATGGTCTCCAAACCAGGCTGATCAGAGTTATCTGGGAAGTTTTGAAAAACAAGAACAACACACCCCCAAAATGTGTATAAATTCACACATTTTTGCAAATCTATATGCATTTTAGCACTTCTCGAGTCATGCAATTATTTATGCGATCTAGTTCTGGATACTTTGAAATTTTTCTTAAGATTTTTTTTTTTTTTTTTGCCTGATTACACTTAAGGTATTTGTCATTTCTGGCACACATGTTAGTCACTTAGCCATGTCCAGCTCTTTGGGGCCCCGTGGAGTGTAGCCCACCAGGCTTCTCTTCTTTGCCAACAAAAGTCCATCTAGTCAAAGCTATGGTTTTTCCAGTCGTCATGTATGGATATGAGAGCTGGACTATAAAGAAAGCTGAGCGCTGAAGAACTGATACTTTTGAACTGTGGTGTTGGAGAAGACTCTTGAGAGTCCCTTGGACGGCAAGGAGATCCAACCAGTCCATCCTGAAGGAGATCAGTCCTGAATATTCATTGAAAGGGCTGATGCTAAAGCTGAAACTCCAATACTTTGGCCATCTGATGCAAAGAACTGACTCATTGGAAAAGACCCTGATGCTGGGAAAGATTGAAGGCGGAAGGGGACGACAGAGGATGAAATGGTTGGATGGCATCACCAACTCGATGGATGTGAGTCTGAGTAAGCTCTGGGAGTTGGTGATGGACAAAGAGGCCTGGCGTGCTGCAGTCCATGGGGTCAAAAGAGTCGGACACGACTGAGAAACTGAACTGACACTTGAGGTAGAGCTTCCCGAGTGGCAGTAGTGGTAAGGAACATACCCGCCACTGCAGGAGGCAGAAGAGACAAGTGTTCAATCCCCGGGTCAGGAGGATCTGCTGGAGAAGGAAATGGCACCCCACTCCAGTATTCTTGCCTGGGAAATCCCATGGACAGAGAAGCCTGGAGGGCTACAGTCCATGGAGTTGCAAAGAGTCAGACACGACTGAAATGACTTAGCTTGCACACACACACTTCAGGTAAGGGATATACCTCAGTCAGGAGGGCTATTTTAAATTGGTTCCTAGCTTCTGAAAATTAAGTTTTCAAATATGTTTCCAAAGCCAGTCCTGACTCCTGTGATACCGTTTCATGAACCAGAGAAAGCACCCCTTCCCGGGGGCAACTGTAGCCCTGCCTGAGGGCACCAGTCTTGGTAAGTGAACTGCAGACTGAACTGACCCCTGGATGGAGGCCCTCCTGAAAATGAACAAGTTGAACAAATAAAGCAGAGGTCTTGTCTGCTTCCCTTCCTCTCCTCCAGCCCTCCACGCCTGAACTGACTTGACCTGACCTGACCTGACCACCCACGCCTTCACCCTGACCTGATCAGGTTCTGTCTACACGCGATGGGCCTCTAGACTCATCTTATGACTTACAGAGTCCTGCTGATGCTCAGGGCTCAGGATCTGACAATGGGCCTCCTGACCACAGACTCTTTTAAAAATGCCCTTGCTGTTTTAACTGGGTCTGTGCCTTGCAATGATCAGTCACCATCTCCGGGTCTTTCATTCTGCCCAAGGTCAGGACTTCTCCATGAGCAGATGTCTTGGTGATGCCAACCTTCCTGTCTGAATTTCTGACTCTCTCCCCTGCCCTGCATCTCATGATGCCATACTAATGACTTAGAATTCCTCCTGCTTCATCTCGCAACTAGACCGCCTAGTTCCCAGAGAGTGAAGACCTCTCTTCCCATGACCCCTTAGCCATGTGCTTTGTCCCCCAGAACAAGCCTGCTTGCTTCTGAATCATTTGTTGGGGTCTTAGTTGCTGAGCGTATTTCTAGGAGGCAGCCCATTCTCCACAAGCCCTGCTCTGAATTCCAAGATCCTAGCACAGGCTTAGTAGTAAAAGCTGCCTGCCAATGCAGAAGACATAAGAGACCCAGGTTCAATCCCTGAGTTGGGAAGATACCCTGGAGGAGGGCATGGCAACCAGTATTTAATCCAGTATTCTTGCCTGGAGAATCCCATGGACGGAGGAGCCTGGCGGGCTACAGTTCATAGGGTCACAAAGAGCTGGACACGACTGAAGCGACTTAGGATGCACGCTCGCACAGTCCAGGACAGATGGTGACCGATCTTCCAGGCTCTCTATAACCACGTGTGCAATGATAGTTACTATTTAGAGGGGTGATTTCTAGCAGTGTGGATTTCAAAAACAAGAAATAAAAATTTCCGTTCAGTCCATATTTTACTTTTTGAGGCATAACATAGAAGAAATACAGCTAGAAAGAATATCAATCACAAAGGTTGAAGCAAAAAAGTGCTTTGACGAAATTCTCACTTACTTAGAAAAGCAGGGACCATGGAACTATAAGCTCCAATGAACCAAGGGCTGTGCCTTTTGACTCCATCACAGTAAAGCCAGGGCCAAGACCATAACAGGTGCTCAGTTAACACTTGCTGAATGAGTGAAAACTAAAATCAGTCTAAACATCTCACTTAGTCAAGAAAGTTTTCTTGTTCTAGTTCATATAGTCACTCTTTTATCATACATGTGAGAACTTGTTTTTCAGTCATTTTGTAGTTTATTACCTTTGGCACATCAGAATAAGAGGGATAGTTAATAAAAATAAACACAATGCACATAATAAGCACGAATGATACTAGTGGGGCTTCCCAGGCGGCTCAGTGGTAAAGAATCCATCTACGCAATACAGGAAACGCAGGTCAGATCCTTGGGTCACAAAGTTCCCCTGGAGGAGGAAATGGAACCCCACTCCAGTATTCTTGCCTGGAAAATTCCATGGACAGAGGAGCCTGGTGGGCTATAGTCCATGGGGTTGCAAAGAGTCAGACACCACTGAGTGGCTGAGCACAGCACAGCAACTGGTTGTCAACAAGCCCTTTGAGGTGATTCCAGTTATCAGCCTCAAGCTTGAGGATCCCTCCACACTGCATAAGGACTTGATGAAGCTGCTTTAAAATCCTGGCTCTGTCACTTAACAGCTGTGTGCGTTGAGAAACTTAGTTTCTCAGTGTTTATGGTGTCAATTGAAAAAACGCCTAAACTAAAAGTTGAATTCTGTCTTATTTGAGGACCTTACAATGACCCTACTGGTTGATATCATGGATCTTAGTAAACATGAAGGAAACATGGGGCTATATGTGAAATATTAGGTTGGTGCAAAAGTAATTGCTGTTTGGCATTGCTGAACTTTGCGTTTGATACTGGAATTACATTCTACTGCACATTTCTCACTTTATTTATTTATTTTTTTGCTAATGACGTTACTTGCTGTTTACATTTATCTTTGACTATGGAAATGATGTTAGACAAAAAGCAAATTCGAGCATTTTTCTTATTCTAGTTCAAAATGGGTTGTGAAGCAGTGAATAATGTTGGCATAAATGGAAAGCTATTTTACTTTTGGCAATGTTAGAGGGTTTTCTATGACTGGGATACACACACGGGACTAAAAATAATCCTGCTTCATGTTGCCAGACTACTTGACAATTTACAAAATGCTTGAACAAATGTGATCATATTTGATCCTCACAAGGAAGTCGAAGAACACAGTTAAAGAAATTATGTGCATGACTCTTTCATAGGAAAATATCTAGTGGAGGGTGAAATATAAGAGCTTTCAAAAAGATTTCTGGCCCATCATTAACAATAACAACTCAACTGATAGCAGAGAAAAAAGATAGAAAGGATACTCTCTGTAATAAAGAAACAATGAAAGGAAAGAACCTATAATGGCAACTTTCATTTACCGTGATGAAGATAGACATATTACTTAACAGTTATGAACTGTGGTTATAGACTACAATTCTAAGAGACAAAGGAATGAGATGCCCAAAGTGAGTAATGAGACTCAAACTTTGGAAGTCTAGTTTCAGCTCACTGAAGAGGAATTATTACCATACTTATCATTTATATTGCATGATATTGATTGCCGTACTCTTCCAAACAGCTGTAACTTTGGGAATCCAGAGCAGGTACTGAGAAGAGTTTAAGAGGCTCTGGTAGTTTACTGTAGGATGCAGATTCTAGGCAGGGTTCCCAGCTAGCCTAGAGTCTCCTTCTAACACATGCTTCTCACTCTTGCTTCCATGATTTTCAAGAGAGTTGTCACTTGACAGCTCACTGCAGAGTCTGGTGAGTTACTCTGGAAACCTACATAACATTTCTACTTAAACAGAAAATTCACCTTTTAAACAGGTGATCTGTTTTAAAACATTTTTACTGTTTTCTTTCCTTTTTTCCCCTTTCCATAAAAGTAACAAGTCCCTTGTTGAACATGGTTTAACATTATAGAAATATGTAAAAATGTTGATTCCCTGGGGCTTCCCTGGTGGCTCAGATGGTAAAGAATCTGCCTGCAAGCCAGGAGACCTGGGTTCAATCCCTGGGTTGGGAAGATCCCCTGGAGAAGAGAACAGCTACCCACTCCAGTATTCTTGCCCAGAGAATTTCACGGATAGAAAAACCTGACAGGCTATAGTGCTTGGGGTTGCAAAGAATCGAACATGACTGAGCGACTTTCACTTTCACTTTAGTTATTTTACTTATTAAGGTAGAAAGTGGGAGACATACAATTAAAAAGTTTCCACCCCCCCTTTCCTCAAGGTAAGCTCCATTAATAGATTTGTGTAAGATCCAATGGATCTTTTCTTCTGTGCACTGTGTTCAGTCACTCAGTTGTGCCTGACTCTTTGTGACCCCATAGACTACTCTGTCCATGAAATTTTCTAGGCAAGAATACTGGAGTAGATGGCCATTTCCTACTTCAGGGGATCTTCTCCATGCAGGGATTAAACCTGCATCTCTTGTGTCTTCTGCGTTGGCAGGCAGGTTCTTTACCACTGCACCATCTGGGAATGCAGACACTTACTTAGGCAATAATTTTTAAAGATCTCTGCACTACATTTTTGACAGCTACCTTAAATCAAGAAGCATCGAGAAGCATGGCCAATATGTGATCCTTATCAGATTAAGAAAAAAAAATTCAACCTCATACTTTAAATAGGGCGAAACTGAAGTTCTCAAGAAATATTTCTTTTAAATAGTTGGAGGGGAAAGCCCATCAGTGTTTGGAACTAGCTAGAGCTAGGGCTACCCAAATTCTGGGAACTGCAATGCTAACAGGTTCCTAGCTGTCAAAATTTGAAATAGAACCTACAGGGGCCAAAAGGTTTGAAATAAGAATGTGGTGAGAGGCATCACTGGTATGGACTCTGAGCTGACTAAAAACTAACACCAAAATAGCAACAGAGTCTGTCTTGGATGAACTTGTTTTCCCAGCAGCCTCTTTTGCTTGCCAGACCGTTATTACATTTTGCTGAAAGGGACTCATACTTCCATTGAAAAGGCATCCCCGCTTGAATTGCATGGTGCATCATTTAGGAACTTTCTGATCACTGGTTTCCATTTGGAAATGCTCTGTCTGGCTCTTTTAGAACTAGTGTCCCTGTCTTACAAACACATTATGCTCCAGCTGTTTGCAAGTCTCCTGTTTGGAGCTTGTATCCAGCATTTCCATAGAAACCAGTCTAGATGAGATTTCAGGGATCCTAGAACAGACCAATTATTCAAATTGCACCTGAAATACCCAGTTGTGGGCACAGTAGAAATATGAGACCTTGGGTAACACTGTCTTTAAGCCTTCTAACTTGGGGTGCCTGGGATGCCTAATCTCCGGGCCAGGGACTCTCCATTCTTGTATCAGGCACATTTGCCAGGCCTGGGAGAGAACAAGGCACAGGAAGCTGGGGCCAGTGAGGAATGGGGTGGTAATTCCCTCGAAAGCTCACCTTGTCCAAGTAGGTCTCAGTCCCTCCTCTCCAAAGTGTGTGTCTGACAAGAATCCTCAAAATGCAAATTGCTCTCTAAGGCAGAGTATCTGTCGGTTTGCTTGAATTGCCCCTCCACCTTCTCTTTACCAGGAAAACGAGCTTTCATGTAGGAAGGAGGAAAGTTGTCCTTTACTTTTAGGAATTAGAGAGAAAGGAGAAGTTTGTGAACCACGTCCTCAGGAATAAGGACAGACAGATGCCCACAGGGTCTGAGGTTGCCATCTCAAAATAGACACAGGTTCCAGAGCCCTGGACGCTGTAACTTTTAAAGATGTTTTACCTCTCCTCTGTTTATTACACTAAATAGTAATATAATCCTTAAAATAAAAAAAATTCTATGCTTTTGGTGGGGGGACATCAAAGAATGGGGAGAGTTGAGGAACCAGGACTTTTCCTCTCTAAATAGTCTTGTGAGAAGAAAATTTCAAGTGTTAAAGTAGTCCTGCATTTTTGTTTGTTGGGAGTTTTAAAATTTCTGAATCCATTTCAGTACTGTTCATTGGTCTGTTCATATGGATTTTAAAGATGTGAACTGTAAGTAAGGCAGAGATAGGGGTTCCTAGGTGAGGCTAGTGGTGAAGAATCCACCTGCCAATGCAAGAAATGAAAGAGACACAGGTTTGAAAATCCATAGATTAGGAAGATCCCCTAATGTAGGAAATGACAACCTGTTCCAGTATTCTTGCCTGGAAAATTCCATGGACAGAGGAACCTGGTGGGCTACATTCCATGGGGTCGCAAAGACTCCAATGCAACTGAGCGACTGAGTACAGCCCAGCATGGCAATTAGCTGTCATCAAGCCCTTCCAGGCGCTTCCAGTTATGAGCCTCAAGCTTGAGGGCCCCTCGGCAGTGGATGAAGACTGGATGCGGCTGCTTTTAAATCCTGGCTCTGCCGCTTAGCAGCTGTATGCGTTGAGCAAATTAGTTTTTCAAAGTTTATGGTGTTGACTGAAAACACATAACCGAAAAGTTGAAGTAAGTCTTAAGGACCTTGCTGCTGCTGCTAAGTCACTTCAGTCGTGTCCGACTGTGTGCGACTCCATAGACGGTAGCCCACCGGGCTCCCCGTCGCTGGGATTCTCCAGGCAAGAACATTGGAGTGGGTTGCTGTTTCCTTCTCCAATGCATGAAAGTGAAGTCGCTCAGTCCTGTCCGACTCTTTGCGACCCCATGGACTGCAGCCTACCAGGCTCCTCCATCCATGGGATTTTTCCAGGCAAGAATACTGGAGTGGGGGTGCCATTGCCTTCTCTGCTTAAGGACCTTACTGAGGACTAAATAGCCTGGAAGTCAGCCTTTTAGATAGCTCTGAGGAACTGTTAGAAAAGAAGGGAGGAGCCAGGATATTGAGGAGCTTTTGCTGAAAAACAAATAAGTAGTGGAAAATCAAAAGATTACTGCTAATCACAAAAAAAACCAAGACATCTCAAGTTGATTTTAGTGTTTTTCTTTGTATGAGAAGACGCAAGAGACTGGCTCATTGAAATCATTCCTTTGATATGCACCTTAACTATCTCGGGCTAGTATCCTGTTTTTCTCCATCTGAATTCACCTCAGGATGCCCCGTTGGGGCAGCAATATTCTTTGTTTATTGAAACAGCAAGCAATATTTTTTGGGGGGGTCCACAATGGAGAAGATCAAATGAGACAATTCATTTGAGGCACTTAGGGCAATGTCAGAGGCACAGAAAACACTAAATAAATGTTATTAATAGCTGCTGTGGTCACTGTGTATAAGGGGAAGCCCTTCTTCTGTGCGGGTTTGTTGACAGCCAATTGCTAGTCCCCAATCCCAGAGTTTTCGACCTTAAACAAATTAGCTTAGCATTTGCCAACTTAAAGAGCTCTTTCAGATTCTGACGCTGTGCTTCCAAAGAATCCAGTTTAAATTCTTTGAGATTTCTCCCAGTCAGAAACTTAAACAGAGCAGTAGTGCTCAACCTGGCTCATTGTCAGAAGCACTGTTGAGCTTGTAATCTGTCCTTCTTGGACCTTCAGAGCCGCCATCTTCAGTGATAGGACCTGGGCATCAATGCTGCAAAACAGCTACTGGAATTGAGGGGGATAATAACTAGACCTAAGATATGCTGAGTGTCTGGGTCAGGCACTATGCTAACTCCTTTACCTACCTTGCTTCATTTAATTCTTATAGCAATACTGTGAGGTGGGTACTATCGGTTTCTATATTTTGCAGGTGGGGGAAACTGAGGTACCTGAGCCTCAATCAAGTTCTCAGAGCTTAGAAGCAATTGAGGACCTAATGTTTGGGCTATTAGTTGCATTTTAACTGATGCATTCCCTTACTCATTCACCCAAAATTTATTTTACATAACCAGGTAATACCCTAAGAGCCGGGGCATGTAAAAATGAACAGATATCTCCATTCCCATCCTCAAGAAGTTCATGGCTTTTGTTGTTGCTCAGAACTAACAGGAATGACAGATTGCCTTATTTTTCCAAGGATGATGTCAGGTGTCTGTGTTTGAGAGGTTGAAAAGATTTCTATGGCTACCAGCTTTCTCCTCTCAGTGGCCATTTAATGAATCCACCAGTGTCTGCAAACCAGCCACCGAGTCTGAAGATCGGGTCTGTCTGCTGGCCGCAGACGGTGAGCGTTCTAGGGCTGCCTTGAAGTTCCGAGTTAGCAACTCCTTAGGGTGGTCCTTTGCTCTCCCAGCTGGGGTTATGCCATTCACTTCAGTTAGCATCCAATCCCCTCGGATGGCGGATCAACCAAACCTTGAGGGTAGGAAGCGCATCACCACTGGGCTGGCTGGCAGTCTTACACGCATAAAACTTGTCAGGTCAGTTCATTTCAGTCACTCAGCCGTGTCCGACTCTTTGCGACCCCATGGACTGCAGCGCGCCAGGCCTCCCTGTCCATCACCAACTCCCGGAGTTTATTCAAACTCATGTCCATTGAGTCGTTGATGCCATCCAACCATGTCATCCTCTGTCGTCCCCTTCTCCTCCTGCCCTCAATCTTTCCCAGCATCAAGGTCTTTTCAAATGAGTCAGTTCTTATAAAACTAAGTATATGTCTATTCTCTGACTCAGCAATTCCACCTCTAGGTATTTTCCCCAAAGAAATGAAAGCATATATTCACCCTGTCACTTACATCTAAAGTGACAGCTTTACGGTTACGAAATTTCCCAGCAAAGTACGGAGGAAAGACTAAGCCAACTCCCTGGACACCGTGTGAAGCCGATCGGGAAACCGAGCTGCGGGGTCTCTAACCTGGTGCAATCTACGACCCCTCACTGCCTCCTAGAGTCAGAGCCGAGCAGTGTTTCAAGTAGGTATGGTATTGAAGCGCAGCGATCATCACCTTGGAGCGGGCAAATGATCCTCCCGGGTTAGACAGTCGTGGAAGACACTGTCCCCCAGGGTGCAAGCCACAGCATCTTCTCTGCCCGGGCCCCGAGGGCAGCAGAGAAGGTTTGCATGCAGAGGTCGTTCTCCGGACCGGTATTCGGGTTGCACAGAGGGAGGTGGCAGCGGAACCTTTCTCTTCAATCTCGCTCTCGTTTCCACCCGGGTCTAGTTGGCTCCGGACGCAGTAGTGAAGGCTCAGAAACATGGAGGCGGGGGACTCGGGGACTGCTGAACCGTCCTCTCGGCCGGAGGCCTCGGTGTCTGCCGATGACCGGCTTTTCCTGGTTAAAGGTGTGGTGTGGCGAGGTGCGGGTGTCAGGTCAGGGTCACCCGGGGCGCTAGCCTGCGCTGGAGCGGGCGTTCCCACGCACACGCTGCCGGGGTAGACCTTGGTTTGAGTGCCCTGAGTTTAGTGGACTGGTCCCGCGAGTTGTTTTGTATAGGCTGCATTTATCCCGTTCCCTCTGCAGTTTCTCTCATGTCTCCCCCCCGCACCTCCCCTTTCTAACTCTCAGTGTCTCTTTTTCCGTCCCCGGGAGAAAGAGAGTAAGAGACCCTGTGCCTATTCTGTGCTCTTGGGACACTTACACTGGAATGGCCTCAGGAACCAGAGGTCGTGCGGCCACGCAGGTTTCACAGCCGCCATCATTTACCTTTGCCAGGAGTTTCTTAGCTATCGTTTCTCGAATTTCCAAATTGATTTTTAAATAGTATCTGAAACTTATTTGTGTCCATCTTTTTAACTTAAGGTTTTTTGTTTTTTCTTCCTTCTCCCCACCCTCTATTTCCTTCCTCCCAAACTCTTGACAGGTGGAATTTTCCTTGGTTCTGTTGCTGCAGCAGGAATGCTAGCTGGATTTGCCACAACATTGTCTTTGGCTAAAAAGAAAAGTCCTGAGTGGTTCAATAAGGTTTGTGACATAGAAATCCGTTGGTAGCACAATTACTGTTTATAAATCAGTGGCAGCTGTTTTGAATAGAAAGTGTTGATGGCCTTTCCTATTACTCTAAGAAGTAAACCAGTGTGGACTTCTAGATTCAAAAGGGTACAATTAATCAACTGTCTTTATTTTCATTTAAAGAAGTAATTATGTGCTTTTTAAACTGTTAGCAGAACAAGACTTTGAAAGCTCGTCCAATACATTTCCTATTCACAACATGACCTTAAATCTCAATCTAGGTAAATTATTCTCAGTTGTAAGAGGCCCCATATTGTATGTAGCACACACACAAAAGCGCCAATTAAATTCTTGAGACAGCACTGCAGTAGCCATTTCTGGCTCAGAGATGTTAAAATGTTGAAATATAGTGCATCTTAGTATAGATGAAAAACAAAGGCCAGTTTTTTGAACCTGGAAACCGTGCATGTTTGTGCAGTACAGCAGCCCCGCTCCCTAGAAAATTGTCTGGCACGGAGTGGTTGTTTAGTCACTTAAGTTGTGTGCAACTCTTTTGCCACCCTGTGGACTGTAGCCCATCAGGCTCCTCTATCCATTGGATTTCCCAGGCAAGAATACTAGAGTGCATTGCCATTTCTTCCTTCACAGATCTGCCCTGCCCAGAGATCGAACCCACTTCTGTGTTGGCAGGTGGATTCTTTACCACTGAGCCACCAGGGAAGCCCTTAGCTCGTAGTAGGTGTTTAATAAATTTTGGTTGAATGAGCATAACCAACTGAGGGCGGCGGCTGCTGCTGCTAAGTCGCTTCAGTCGTGTCCAACTCTGTGCGACCCCATAGACGGCAGCCCACCAGGCTCCCCCGTCCCTGGGATTCTCCAGGCAAGAACACTGGAGTGGGTTGCCATTTCCTTGTCCACAACTGAGGGCAGAAAATCCTAATTCCATGAGCAAGTTTGAGCAGTCACCAAGTTTGAGCAGTCACCTGTCATGGACAAGTTGAATAATTTTCTTCCCATTGTGGTTGTTTTTCTGCATTGTCCTGTCTCTACCCTACCTACATCTTATGGTTTATTTATCCATTAACTTATTTCTTCAATAAATAAATGTTTGATAAATAAATGTCTATTTAGGATCTTTTATGTGCAGGCACTGTGCTAGCTAGGTGTAAGAGATACAAAAATGAACAGAACATGTACCCCTCAGGAAGCTAGGTCTGGTGTGGGAGACAAATGTTATATAACTAATCACACAAGTAACAATATAATTACAATTTGATATTTCCTTTGGAAAAAGTGTTATGTGAAAAATCATAAACCAGTTGAATTCCTTTTTGACTTGTATTTATCTTTAATAATCTTATAATTATATTTAAGCCTTAAGAATGGTGGGAGACCACATTAAAGTGCATTTAGTTTCCCCTCTGAATATATTCAGGGTTCATAGGGAGTTTTCCGAATCCCTGTTAGGAACTTCATGGTCATTTCCTCCCTATGTTACAGAATATTTTCAGAGCAGAAATATGTATCTTGAGGCAGAAATCAGTGAAACCTGAGTGATAGTGATGCTTAATAGTGGAGTTTTGGTTGATTTCTAAATCCAAGTTAACATGATAACCTTTGGTTCACAGATCTTTTGAGAATCTGATGAAAGCTAGCAATTCTCTCTCTCAAAAAAACAAACAAACAAAACACACGTTCACAACTTTGCATTCTATTTTGCAGTTCTAAGATTTGATTCCACGTATGACCTTTGTGATCTAACACAGTGACTTTCAACCTGAGGCCCACAGAACCCTGGGGATTCTTGAGACCCTTTGGAGGGTCTTTTGTAAAGTCAGTTATGGTGGTGATCCTGCTAAGACATTTGCGCTAATGGTACAAAAACAGTAACGCACAAAAGTGCTGTGCCGTGCTGTAGTTGAGGCAGCGGCCCCAGGCATGCTAGCAGGCATTGTAGTCTTCCTCTGTGTGCACCTGTGGTTAATGCCATCTTTGCAGAAGAATATCCTTGTTGAAGCAGTAAAATTATTTTTAATATCTTGGCCCTTGAATATAACCTCTTTGTGAAGTCTGTGTGAAGAAATAGGAAGTACACATAAAACACTTTGCATTATACCAAAGAAATATGTTTTTCTCAAGGTAAAGCACTTGGGTGATTGAGCCACGCAAGTGGCTAGTCTGAACTAGCCACTTTTTTTTTCATGATATATTGTTTTCACTTGAAAGAGCAACTGAGAAACTATAGTTATTCAGAAGTAGGTAGACATTTTCTTCAAAATGAACAAAATGAACCTTCTCTTCAAGCGAGCAATTGTTAGTATGTGTTGCCGATAATAAAATTCCACCCTTTATAGGTAAAAATTGAATTTAGAAAACTTGTGTCTGCCATTGTGAGCTTGCCAGCTGATTAAACACCTGAAGCTTTTTTCTGAGATTGGTGGTGATATTAATGATGTGATTTTAATATTTAATAAATGATGTCAGGAGTTTGAAAGATAACTTCTTTTGGCAAGTCAGTATTTTCTGAGTGATCATGATGCATGGATGAAAGTTCCATTCAAAATGCAAAATAGACCAATGGATTTTAATGTAACAAAGTACAATTTATTGATATGATTTTTTATTCCATATTGCAGATCATTTTTAAGAAACTATTTGTCGAGTTTGGGTATATATCAAAGAAGGGAGGCTATTAAAATACTCCTTTTTCTGACCACATACCTGTGTGAGGATAGATTTTATTTGTAGTTAAAAAAAAAAGTGAAAGTGTTAGTCGCTCAGTTGTGTCTGATTGATTGTGACCCCATGGACTGTACCCTGCCAAGCTCCTCTGTCCATGGAATTCTCCAGGCAAGAAGATTGGAGGAGGGTAGCCATTCCCTTCTCCAGGGGATCTTCCCAACGTGAGGATTGAACCTGGGTCTCCTGCATTGCAGGCGGATTCTTTACTGTCTTGAGTATTTGTATACTCCAACCAAAAAACATTGCAACGGATGGAATATAGATGCATGTATGAAAATAAAGCTCTTTTGTTAAACCAGACATTTAAAAGATTAGCAAAAATGTAAAACGTTGCTTCTTTTTGTGCTAAATGTTTTGTAGGATGGTTATTTTAATTCACATAATCAGAAATCTTTGGGATCCAAGTATAAATGGATCCTGAGACCAGGAAATTTGAGCACATCCTCTTTTGGAAGTTAAATAGTCTTCAAATAACTGAGTTATTTCAAGACCCATTTAGAAAATGAACAGACAGAAAGGGTGAGTCATCGTCTTTCTGATACAGCTATAACTTCTGAGAAATTATAAGAACAAATCTTTACTTTGGTATAATGCAACACAGCTCTTTCTATGATGTAAAGAATATAGCAGAATATATCAGCTAAGAATGCTGTGTGGGGGAAATAGCTAGATTGAACATTCTTTTTAAATATCAGAATTTGATTTATATCAGATTTATCCCAAGATTAAACTGAAAAAGAAAAAAACTGAAAACATGAACCTTATTCTTAGGGAAGCAGTTGACTTTCTGACAAACAGAACAATTTGTTTTGATAGTTTCTGTACCTGTGAATAATAGATTAAATCTTCCTAAGAATACATAGAATATAAAAGGCACCATGTATTTAAGCATAAGAGGTATTATAAATACAAAATTATGGAAAACAGTTCTTCTGTTTTAGATTTTAAGTATCATAACTGCATTGTGATTTGCTAAGATCAACTTCCATGCACACATGCCTTCATTTTAATTTAAATGAACAGAATAAACAATTTGCTGAAGAAAAATACAGCCTTGATTTATGCATGTGTAGTTATATCTAAAGAGTAACATTATTGTTTGGCAAGTCAGTCTTTGCTGCTGCCGGTCCATGAGTGTTCATTTGTAAAACTTTGAGCAGGCTGTATAAAGGCCATGTGACATATAACTCCAGTGGATAAAGCTTGATGACTAGACTTTTAAAAACTTAAGAACAAATCAGTTTTTAACATCATTTTGACTAAAATTAGTTTTAGAGTATATAGACAGTAGCTGATAATAACTCACTTCCCTCACAGTCAGTTTCTGAGACTGATAGACAAATACAGCATGTACCTTTTTAAAAAAAAAAATCTGAAAGTTTAGCAAACTTAAGATTTTGTTGGAAGTATTGCTGTGTTATTAAGGGTTGTATTTATAACCCATTGTTACCTTTTTTACTTAGCAAAACATGGATTTATGTATGTCTATAACATATAGTTTTTGTCCTCAGGGAAATATGAAATTTTTAATTTAAGTTTCAAAAATAAAACTTAAGCCAGAGCACCTAAACTGAGCCTGGTGTAATAATATTTGGTTAATGATACTGCTGCTGGATGGAAATAAGCCAGTTAGAAGTTGGTGTATTTATGTGAGGTCTGTAGTGTCTAGGGAACCACTGAAATTATAGCAGCCTGAGAAAAGGAATAAAATAAGAGAGTAGTTTTCATCATAGAAAATGGCTAAGGAAAATCTCTTGAGAATCTGGTCGGGACCAGGCTATTTCTGCAAAAAGTATGTCTTTAGATAGGATCTGTTAGGTTTTAGGCGTGGGGATACAGATAAACAAAATGTTTCTATGTACTGTGAATAGTATTCTCAATCACAAATACATGCATAAAAAAATACAAAACCTTTATTAAGAATGGGTTGAATAAAAAATAAATGGGTTGAGCAATATAAAGACAATTTTCAAAAAAAAAAAGGCTTGAGTAAATGAAAATATATTTCCAGATGAAAGGATGTTACAGATTTTCTCTTAGCAGTTAGCTAATGTTTGATGTTATTCTAATGAAAATGTCAATGAATGGGGTGAGTGGGAGTTGGAAGGACTCTTGACAAAATGTTCTAGGGTTTTTCTGGAAGAATGAATAGGTAAAAACTTAAGAAATAATTGATAAAGTGGAAACAGTATCAGACTTTATTTTTTTGGGCTCCAAAATCACTGCAGATGGTGATTGCAGCCATGAAATTAAAAGACGCTTACTCCTTGGAAGAAAAGTTATGCGCAACCTAGATAGTATATTCAAAAGCAGAGACATTACTTTGCCGAATAAGGTCCGTCTAGTCAAGGCTATGGTTTTTCCAGTAGTTATGTATGGATGTGAGAATTGGACTGTGAAGAAGGCAGAGTGCCGAAGAATTGATGCTTTTGAACTGTGGTGTTGGAGAAGACTCTTGAGAGTCCCTAGGACTGCAAGGAGATCCAACCAGTCCATTCTGAAGGAGATCAACCCTGGGATTTCTCTGGAAGGAATGATGCTAAAGCTGAAACTCCAGTACTTTGGCCACCTGATGGGAAGAGTTGACTCATTGGAAAAGACTCTGATGCTGGGAGGGATTGGGGGCAGGAGGAGAAGGGGACTACAGAGGATGAGATGGCTGGATGGCATCCGTGACTCAATGGACGTGAGTCTGAGTGAACTCCGGGAGTTGGTGATGGACAGGGAGGCCTGGCGTGCTGCAGTTCATGGGGTCGCAAAGAGTCTGACACGACTGAGTGACTGAATTGAACTGAATGTGTATGATGTAAATACTTTCTGAATATTCAGACTTTTTCTGATTCTGTAATTACATCTATGTGATTCTGGTATAAAATTCATAGTACGAAATTAGCTTAGAAACAAACCTCTGTATGTAATTTTCTCAAAAAAGTTTGAGAGGAGAAGGATTAATTCATAGAATGGTGTTGGGGCAGTTGCTAAACTGTTGGAGGAAGTGAACTCCCTTTAGTTATCAGCTTCCAACAGGACTAAAGTAAATATCAGATGAACAAAAAAGCTAGGGGTAAAGAAGTTTTTTAAACAAAAGTATAGCTAGAAGGAAAGAGAAATGACTATGACTTGGATGAGGGCAGTTAGCTTAAAATATTTAGAATGCATCCTTGACCAAAAACAAACAAGCAAAATAAAAAGATTAAACTAACCTGGGACTTCCCTGATAGTCCAGTGGTTAAGACTGCGCTTCCACTGCAGGGGGTGTGGGTTCCATCCTTGGTCAAGAAAGTAAAAGCCCATCATAAACAAACAAACAAACTAGGGAAATATTACAGCCCATATGATAGGGCTTCAGAGTACATTAATATAGAAAGAATATACAAATTAGAAGACTCTTAAGTATATAACATGAATATGCAATTCAAAAGGCATAAACGTTGGCTCATAACTTGGACAAATACACATTCTCAGTAACAATAGAAATATATAGAGTCTTATGTAAATTTCAGAGGTTTATTTTTTGTGTTTTTAGTTTACCTGAGACCATCTGATGCTGGCTAGCTTGAAATGGTCCTCATAAAACAGCACTGTAACTTAGTAAAACCTTTTGAAAAACACTTTGTATGTCTATCAGCTTATAAAATATTCATGCTTCCTCCACTTAGTAATTCTGTTTTGAGGAATTTTCCCCAAGGACTTTATCAGAAATGTGGATAAGTGTTTAGGCACAAGGAAGTTTTTAATACAAAAAAATTAATATAAAAACCTGAAGCTAGTATATATTAATAACGAATGGCTAAGTAAATTATGATGTCAGTGCAGTGTAACCTTTAAAAATATTTGAGTTCTTGACACTGTGAGAAGATGAAAGTTGAAGATTAAAAACATTTTAGTGGTGGTAAGTTTTTAAAATGTCAAAATATTTACCGTGGTTTACTGGATAATAAGATGGAAGTTTTTTTTTAATTCATCCTATTTTTTATACATACCAAATTTTCCTCAGTGATTATATAATCAGAAAAAAGTAAGATTCAGCTTTTGAGGAAGTTAAAATTTTTATTTTTGTTTGTTGATGTTTAATGTATTTTAGCAAACAGGCCCATGGAGAAAAATAATAAATTCTTAAGATTTCCTAAATTCTACAGTTTCCTTTAAGATTTTTCCAAAGGATAAATTATATTTCATATTCAGTTCAAACTGTGGGAATAAGTGACTGTCCCATAGTTGGTTTCAAGTAGATCCATAAGTATTATCACACCTTTGTCTATTTCAGCAGTGTGAATATTTGAATTACCCTAAGTAATGATGGTTTTTATTCTAATTTACACTGTGGATTTGTTTCCACTTAAAAAGATACTTTCATTTACATTTTGTGTTGTGTTGTATTTAGAATCAGAACTGAGAAATGACTGAATGGCAAATTCCTGTTAGTCTATAAAGCCCGACTGCTGAAGTGCTCTAGCTTTTATAAGCTGTGAAGCCTTGAACAAGTTATTTAATCTCTCTCTGCCTTAGTTTGGTCTTTAGTGAAAGGAGGATCATAGTACCTGTCTCACAGGGTGAGGCTGAGTGAATTAATACATGCAAAATGCTTTAAACAGTGCTTGTCATATAGTAAGGGAACAATATAAGCCATATATACATATATCTGCTTGTCTATATATATATATATAAAGCTATATATAATTATCGGGGCTTTTCTGGTAGCTCAGATGGCAAAGAATCTGATGCAGTGCAAGAGACCTGGGTTCGATCCCCGAGTCAGCAAGATCCCCTAGAGAAGGGAATGGCAACCCATTCCAGCATTCTTGCCTGGAGAATTCCATGGACAGAGGAGTATGGCGGGCTATAGTCCACGAAGTCGCAAAGAGTCAGAGACAGCTGAGCAACTAACACTTTTCACTTTTCTTTTCATATATAATTATCAGCTGTTATGTAGTATTTGGAAATACAGGATCCCTGGGAGATTGCAGTCCTGCAATCTTATAAAAAATTAATCTCATTTAGAAATAGGATTCATGGTCATTTAATGGTATAAGGAAAAATGTGGCTTTGGTCCTGATCAGTCTCATTTAATCGTTCGTATCAGTAGTGAGAAGAGACGTTTAGTGTATGAGTGCCGCTCGTGCGGCTTGTTCATAAACCGGGGACGTGGGAGAGCGGCTGAGCACGGTCAGTAGAGCTTCGCTTTGCTGCTGGGGGTCGGGCGGCCTCTTTCTCTGGGTCCATAATGGCCGGTTCACACATGCTGTGCTGTTGCCCTCCCCATTTCGGTCATAACTTCTCGGTGGCTGTGTCCCCCAGTCCCACCCCGGGACCCAAGTGTTTGGTCCGAAAGAAGTTGCTCTGTGTGCCTAGCCTGGCTTCTGGCACAGTGCCTTGCACACTCAGATGTTTGTCAGAGAAATTGTGATTTAAGTTATGCAGTTGTTAAGTAGCAGAGCTGGAATGTGAACTTGGATTGGTCCAGTGTCCCGGTTATCATGGTGCTTACCAGAGAGTCGTTAATTTCAAACGCTCTCCCAATATTTATTCTTTCAAAGTGATGATTTTTACCTCAGCCTGTCTGTCTTCATTGCAGGGAAGTGTGGCCACAGCTGCCTTACCAGAGAGCGGGTCTTCCCTGGCCTTGAGAGCCCTGGGCTGGGGCTCACTTTATGCCTGGTGTGGGGTCGGTGTGATCAGCTTCGCAGTCTGGAAGGCTTTAGGAGTGCACAGTGTAAGTAACTACAGTCTTATAGTTGGTATCTGGAATGTTGATTCTATTTTGTCCTGCCTAAATTGTCCAGATTTTCAAATTTGTATATAGTTTATTTACTGTCTTGGGAGGTGATGACAGAATTGACTGAATTCTTGCTAATAACTAGGCAGCTTGTCATTACTAGTAAATCATATAAATAATTTAAATATTTGAAGGTGGTGAAACTTCAAATATAATTAAAGTAATGACTAATTCATAGCAAATGGTCGTTCTGTATAAATTGGTGAGAGCTACTTGTTCAGGAAAATTTAATTTAGAATAGCTTTCTATGCTGTTTGACATCCATATTTATAAACATCGTTGTAAAATAATTAAAGGATTTTAAAATTGTTATTTCAATTATTAATGTGTTTACACATTATTGGAAAAAGACTTAGTGCCTGTGTGTGTGTAATTTATACTCCAAGTTGAAGAGCTGTGCATTCAGAATAATGGGAAGTTCTGTGGACCAGGCTCTTTGTGACAGATGGGAGTTGGTAGTGGTTTAGAATGGGTGGCCACAGTAGAGTTGATGAAAAGAAGTTCCAGATATATCAATGTTTCAAAGGTAGGGGCAATAAGGATTTGTTATAAATTGAATGTCAGAGGTGAAAGTTAAGTCAAGGATGTCTCCAGGGTTTGGTCTGAGCAACTAGGAAATCGACGGGATCAGTGTGAGTGGAACAGATATTAGGGGACCATGTGAGGAGCCCAGTCTGGGGCTTGTGAGTTTGGGAGAGCTTTTAGATAGCCAGGAGCCGGGTGGAGAGTCAAGTAAGCAGTTAGATATAGATGGGTGGAACTCAGGGGAGAGGTCAAGGTGAAGGTATAAATTGGAGCCTCCTCGGTATGTGGATACTATTGAGTTGGCCAAAAAGTTCGTTGGGATTTTTCTGTAACATGAGATCAGATGAGCTCACAAAGGCAGTGAATGCAGAGCAGAAAGGGAAAATCTGAGGAAGGAGCTCTTGGGCGTTTCTAAGGTTTAGAGGTTGAGGATATCGAGGAGGTTTCCCTACCAAAGAGGTAGAGAAACCCAGGAGAATGGCGACCTGGATCCAGTGAAAAAAGGTGGATGCCGGGTACACGTCGTGTTAGAATGAGAACTGATTCTTTGCTGAGTTGGCGACGTGGAGTCATCGGTGGATAAAGCCTGAGTGGAGTGGATGTGAAGGAGAACGGAGGAGAGAGATTGGAGGCCGTGTGTGGGCAAGTCTTGAGTTTGGCTCTAAAGGGAAAGGAAGAAATGGAGTCGTAGCTACAAGGGGGAATGGGGTCAAGAGAGTGTTTTTTAAATTGGTCGAATTAACAGCATGTGTGTGTGCTGATAAAGTGAAGTCGTTCATTCGTGTCTGACTCTTTGCGACTCCATGGACTGTAGCCTACCAGGCTCCTCCATCCATGGAATTTTCTTGGCAAGAGTACTGGAGTGGGTTGCCATTTCCTTCTCCAGGGGATCTTTCTGACCCAGGGATCAAACCCAGGTCTCCCGCATTGTGGGTTGACGATAGTGTGTGCTGATAGGTGTGGAGAAATGAATGCAAAGGTTGTGGGGGAGTTGTTGGAGTAACAGGTGGTATTATTAAATTGTTCACATTTGGCTGAATCATAACTACATAGGCATTAGTGTACTTCTCACTTAAAATATGTTGATAGACAGACATTGCTTTTTTCCTAGTCTATATTTAAAGTAACTGCCCAATAGTTATTATAACAATAAAATAGGGATTGATTGAAAAAGTTAGAGAACTTGTGACTGAAGATTTTTTGATGATTTTTAGACACCTCAGTTTTCCTTTTGATCAATATAAAATCTCTTCATTTCAGGCATTGTACCAGACATTTTAGACATAGCAGATTATTTAATCCTCTTAATAACTATGAAGGAGGTATTAATATCTCCCGTGTTATAAATTAGGAAATGAGGACTCAGGTCAGTCACTTGCCCAAGATCGCACAGCTTGTAATTGGCAGAGTCAAGATTTGAAGGCACATTTGATGATCTGCAGAACCTAGCCTGTTTCCAGTTTTACCTCCTTTAGCTAAGATGGACGATAAAGGAATAGGTCGAAGGGGCCAGGGCAGGGGGACGGAGGGAGTGAATTTGGTTTTGATTGTGGCGTGATCCACAGTCTTGATAACTTGACAGATTTTACTGGGTATCTTCAATGTGAACCTCATCTCCTAACATAATTGACCTCAGTCTGGTATAGAATGGCTGTTCTTTCCTCCTATAATATGAGAGCCGTTATTTGAAAACAAATGGAAAAGGTTGGGAGGAAATATGTTTGGTGATAATATGTGAGTGAATTATGGGTGTGTGGGTCAATTTCTTATTTTACTTTTCTTTGTAACTCTTAAATATGTATTGCTTTAACAGTAATACTGCTTTTAAAAAAATAGTCTTAGGTTTTTTTATTAATTTATGCTGACTACAAAGCACAACTGCTGGGGAGTTCACAAAGCCTCCTTGACCACATATGAACTCTGTGTTGGGGTGGGGGGGATGCAAATAAGAGTCAAGTTGTTAAGTTTTTGATTTCTATAAAAATGGCAGTCTGTTAGCACATCACATTGAGTGCATGGAATTGATAATGTTTCTAGAGTTTAGCATAGGTCGTAAATCAAGTGGTGAAGTTTTAAGGCATTTAAAAATATGAACAGTCTGATTTAGAAGAGTCATAATGAATCAATCCAGATTTTCATAGACCAACAAAGTTAGGCTATATTATATGCTTGAGAGCTTGGGCTTTATGGGCTAGACTGTGCTATTTTTTAAAATTAATTTATTTATTTTAATTGGAGGCTAATTACAATATGGTGGGTTTTGCCATATATTGACATGAATCAACCATGGGTGTACATGTGTCCCCCAGCTGTACTATTTTAGTTTCTAGAATGTGAACTTTTTGTTTTATGGCACTGATAAGAGATTATTACCTAAATAAAATATCTGAGGGGCAGAATTCTTTTCTGATTGGCACTATTGATTCTTTAGATTGGCACTTTTGCCATGTCTGAGAAGTCTCACAGAAAAATGAACCCACTGTTAGTTTTTTAGGATACATCTCTTGAAAGCCGTGGTGTTTATTAATTTGTTAATTCAAAAGACAAATGTGGGCCTTCCCTCATCCTGGCACTGAGCTAAGACAGAGCTTCCTGGTAGACAGTATGGGTGATTTTCCAAGGAAATTCTTGTTAGCTGACTCTGCTCTGAGACTTATGGAGAGCAATGTGGTATATATTTCAGTTCTGCATTTAGAGTTTTGATGATAACCATGAGGTTGCCCTGATTCCAGGGGTGAACTTTTATTACTATTTACTGCCTCTTACTAGGAAATTATGACCAACCTAAATAACATATTAAAAAGCAGAGATATTACTTTGCCAACAAAGGTCCATCTAGTCAAGGCTATGGTTTTTCCAGTGGTCATGTATGGATGTGCGAGTTGGACTGTGAAGAAAGCTGAGCGCCGAAGAATTGATGCTTTTGCACTGTGGTGTTGGAGAAGACTCTTGAGAGTCCCTTGGACTGCAAGGAGATCCAACCAGTCCATTCTAAAGGAGATCAGTCCTGGGTGTTCATTGGAAAGACTGATGCTGAAGCTGAGACTCCAGTACTTTGGCCACCTGATGTGAAGAGTTGACTCATTGGAAAAGACTGATGCTGAGAGGGATTGGGGGCAGGAGGAGAAGGGGACGACCGAGGATGAGATGGCTGGATGGCATCACCGACTCAATGGACATGAGTTTGGGTGAACCTCGGGAGTTGGTGATGGACAGGGAGGCCTGGTGTGCTGCAATTCATGGGGTCGCAAAGAGTCGGACACAACTGAGTGACTGAACTAGGAAATATCATTCTTCTTTGAGGAAGGAAAAGTTTTAGTCAAAAAATGTTGAGCAAAAAAAGGTCCCAGCCTTTGCATTCACTTAGTATTGAGATGGTCATTCTAGATAAACACATGTAAATCAGAATCAATTCCTGCTTCAGATAGTTAAATTGTAAATAAATCTCTGGTATAAACCAGTTCCATGAAAAAGGGTGCCCTCTAGTGGCTGACCTAGAGCAGCTCCCGTTCCCTGTTTTAATTCACAGCTCCATCTGCTGGCCTAAAAGGGACCATGTTGAACATGCTTAAAGCAAAGCTTTTATTTATTTATTTTTTTTTACTAATTTTATTTTGGGCTGTGCTGGTCCTGGTTGCTGCGTGGGCTTTTCTGTGGTTTCGGTGAGCGGGTGCTGCTCTCTGGCTGTGGTGCACTGCCTTCCCGGTACAGAGGCTTCTCACTGTGGCGGCTTCTCCAGTGGGGAGCTCGGGCTCTACGCCTCAGTAGTTGTGGCACGTGGGCTCAGTGCTTTGGGCACGTCGGCTCCATAATTGTGGCCCACGGGCTTAGCTGATCCACGGCGTCTGGGATCTTCCTGGGTCTGGGGTTGAACCCGGTGTCTCCTGCGTTGGCAGGTGGATTCTTTACCACTGAGTGGCCAGGGAAGCCCTAAAGCAAAGCTCTTCAGTTTCTTAGAAATATTTTGGATTTACTCGTTGTTTATTCAGAGTTAGTGTAGAAGTTCATTTCACATGGAAATGTTTAATGTATCAGATATAAAGAAAAAATTTTAATTTACACAATGGTAGATCATTTAAGAAGAGATTCCAAAAAAGGGAGAGAGCTAGTGGAAGCTGTCTTGTCAGCCAGCTGAAGCAGATCAGGGTGCCCAGGGTTTAAAGTGGGACCCCTGCCTACCTTCAAGTCAGAATCAGTGCAGGTCCAGCCTGGCATCACCACACCAGCTCCACCCTGCTCACCAGCTGTGGGCATGGCCTGATTGCTCAGAATGGGCTCATCAATTACTTTGAATTATGGTATTTTATCATGTGATTATTTTATCACAGCATCTGAACTGTGGAAAGAATGAACATTTAGTATGGGTTCATGTTAAGTTTAGAGACTTGTGGAGAGTAAATGCTTTTTAGACAGGTAATAAGGGCATTAGTGATATTAACTGGTGACCCCTCAATTGTCAAAAGAAAAACTGTGCCACCTACAGTTATTTAAATGGCAACTTCTTTACCTTTTATTGTTTATAGTCGGAATAGACTGAGAGGTTGAGCATATTTATGGTTAGACTGTCTTGGTGGTATTTTTTCCTTCCCTTTGAAGGAAAAGCATTAGGTGTATAAAAAATTCCTGATTAATATGATAGAAATTATTATAGCTTTTTATGCCTAATGGACCTGTGTTCTACATTTGTTTGAGGTGAGGTTATCTCAAAATACTGGTCAGAATCACCCACTGCTAACATTTACTGTAGTTTGTATAGAATATATTCATGGTACTTGGTATAGTTAAAATTTACAAGTCACTTACAGTTGTCTTCACAGGAGCTAAAACCTTGATAGTAATAAAACCATGAATGGAAACATTTTCATTTATTGTGAAATACTTTAAGTTGTCCCAAGATTTTAATTTAAAAATCAATTTATAAATTTTTTTTTTAAACCATGGGATAAGAGGTATTTGTTTTTATTTATATATATTGGTATTTATTTTTAAAGAAAAATATTTAGGACCTATCTTTCTTTAAACAAAGATGTTTTGTGTTTTGTAAAAAAAATATGTACATATTGCTTAAAAAGTCAATGTAGAAAAGTTAAAAAAAATCACCAGAAATCTCTGAGTTGTAATCACTTGTTAGAGTAGAAACATCCATCTAGACCTTGGATAGGCATGTTCATATAATTGTAAAATATTGTTTATTGTGCTACTCTAGAACTTTTTTTCACTGAACACTCATAGGAGCATCTTTGCGCTGTCGAGTGTCTCAGTCTCCATCACTTTTAATGGCTGTGAGGTGCTCAGCTGTGAGCTGTGAGTCGCCTGGGCAGCCAGAAGCATTTGGATTGTGATTTTCTGCTCTCAGGCGCCATGGTGAACCTCTGTGGGCACATGTCTTTCTGTACTGTGTTTTGTCAAGAAATGTGTTCTAAAGACAAGATGTTATTGTTGAATCGAAGTGTATTTTTTAAAAAATGTTTTTGAAATCTGTTGTTAAATGTCCCCCCAGGAAAATGTATAAAATTTAGAAGATATCAACAATGTATACAAGTTGCCTAGCATCCTTGCCATTAGTGGCTTTTGTTACTCTGAAATTTTTGCCAGTCTGACATGTGGAAAATGTCTTCCTTTACCTGTCTCTCTGAAGACCCTGCTGCTGTACAGGCTTTTATGGGGATAATCTGTGATTGGAGTCGTGCATACTCTGCAGCCCCAGTCTTCCTCCTCATTTAATATAGGTTGTTTTTTTCTCAAAAGCCCAGACCTCTTTTTCTTTAAAAAACTAATAGTTAAACATGTTAAAACAAACATATTTTAAACATCTCTCTAAAAGTTGTCATTTGACTTTTCCTGTTCTAAGTGAAAGTGAAAATTGCTCAGTTGTGTCTGACTCTTTGCAACCCCATGAATTTTTCAGTCCATGGGATTCTCCAGGCCAGAATACTGGAGAGGGTAGCCTTTCCCTTCTCCAGGGGATCTTCCCAACCCAGGAATCGAACCCAGATCTCCTGCATTGCAGGCGGATTCTTTACCAGCTGAGCCACCAGGGAAGCCCAGGAATACTGGAGTGGGTAGCCTATCTCTTCTCCAGGGGATCTTCCCGACCCAGGAATCAAACTGGGGTCTCCTGCATTGCAGGTGAATTCTTTACCAACTGAGCTATCAGGGAAGCCCTTTCCTGTTCTAAGGAAGATCTTATTTAATAAGTTCTTTTCCATTATGGCTTATTACAGGATATTGAATGTAGTTCCCTATGCTCTACAGTAGGACCTTGTTTATCCATTCTCTGTATATTGGTTTGCACTTGCTGGTCCCAGATTTCCAAGCCAGCCCTCCCTGCCCCCTGCAACTGCAAGTCGGCTCCCTTTGTCTATTCTGTAGATAAGGTCATGTGTGTCAGAGTTTAGAGTCCACATATAAGTGATATCCTTTGGTATTTGTCTTTCTCTTTCTGACTTCCTTCACTTAGTATTAATATGATAACCTCTAGATCTATCCATGTTGCTGCCAATGGCATTGTTTTGTTCTTTTTTCTGGCTGAATAATATTCTGTTGTGTACGTGTGTACCGTATTTTTATGCACGCATCTGTTGCTGGGTGTTTAGGTTGTCTCCATGTCTTGGTTGTTGTAAATAGTACTGTTGTGAATAGAGGGGTGTGTGTCTCTTTCTGAGCTACAGTTTTCTGTTAATATATTCCCAGGAGTGAGGTTACTGGATCATAATGGCAACTCTGTTTTTTAGTTTTAGTTTTTTGAGGACCCTCCATACTGTTCTCCATAGTGGCTGGACCAATTTACATTGCCACCAGCAGTGTGGGAGAGTTCCCTTTTCTCCACACCCTCTCCAGCATTTGTTATTTGTAGACTTTTTGATGATGGCCATTCTGACTGGTCTGAGGTGGTACCTCATTGTAGTTTTAATTTGCATTTCTTTAGTAATGAGCGGTGTTGAGCACCTTTTCATGTGCCTGTTGGCCGTCTGAATGTATTCTAAGAAAGATCTTTTACAGGAAGGACTATTACACCTCATCTCTGAGACAATATTGGATGTACTCTAATAAAACTTACTTTCTCCAGTCTCTTTTTGGTAGCTGTTGTTAGGAATACTTCTATATTAATATTTAGGCCCACTTCTTAATTACCTTATGACCAACTTGAGGGCTTTTGCTAATTACATTCAAATCTCTTGACTTTTTGCTAATTTCAGTTTTTACCAACATTCTGGTGTATCTCATATTAAGTGCATTTATTCTTACACTGTGTTTCAGATGAAAGCAGCATTGTAGGGTGAATGCTCGAATGCCATATGTAAAATAAAACTAAGGGAAAGCTTTAGCATTTTCCACTTCTAAGATATCTGAGAAGGAAGCAGACTTCTTGCTATATACTATTCATTGGTTTAGGTTAAAGATTAAAAACAAATTGGAGTCTCGTGGCAAATGGTTTCTTGGTAGCCACTTCTGAGTGGTCTGCAGGGGAAGTCTGAAAAGAGGCTGAAACATTTTTCTATGTCCTCGCCTAGTCTAGTTTCAGTGCTTCCAGAGATTTCTACCAGCTTCTGCCTCCAGGAAGAGAGCTTCAGTTTCTTATTCTGCTTACCGCCTGTCAGCAGCCCCAGCCTGGCTTCCTCTTCCTGATGGTACCTCCTTGACCACTCAGAACACGTCATCATGACCTTGCAGAAATGGCGCCATCTGTCAAGCTCATGGGCCTTCAAACAGCTTAAGTGTTGAGGAATGTTTTTCCTAGAATCATTTTTAAATTAATTGGAAGTGGCACTGTGTACCGGTTAAACTCAGGTCTGAGGTGACAAGAACATCTCTATACCCCTTCCTTCCCATTCCAGGGCAGCTCTGATGGGCTGGGCCTCCCAGTGGTGAGAGGCAGTCTGTGAATGTGGAGAAGCAATTGGGTGACAGGGAGACCGAGTCAAAGGGGCCTGCTCAGCTTAAAATGGGAGATAATGACTGATGTACTTTCTTTTTTCTTTTTCTTTTTTAAAGTCAAGGGAGGAAGGAAGAAGGAATTCAGCTGTTTTGGCATATTGCCAAGATTCCTCTTTTAAAAACCCATCAGTTTCCTTTTATAAGTAAAATAGGGCCCCCAGCATATTATACAGTAAGAATGTGCAGCAGTTACCAGGGAAGATAAGCCCTGCCTCAGAAGCCTTCTTGTTCCAGGCCTGACACAAATCAGGCCTAAGTACCTGAAGAGCGTTCTCAATCTTAACGCCACTGGAGGGCTGGCAGCCTTGGTGTCCCGTGTTCTCCTTTCCTTTGTCCTTACTTTCTTCCGCCGAGCATAGAAAACTGGGCTCACGTGAGCTGATCTCTGGCCAGAGCGCTGTGGGGTGAAGACCTCAGAGCGCACGCTTTCCTCTTAAGCTTTCTGTTCAGAGGCACCTACTCCTTCACCTGTGACCCTCGGCGACCCCATGGGCTGTAGCCCACCAGGCTGCTCTGTCCATGGGATTCTCCAGCCAGGAACACTGGAGTGGGTTGCCATTTCCTACTCCAACCTATTATTGGTTAGTCACTTACAAATATCTAAAACTATGAAAAAAAAATATATCACTTGGGCTTCCCTGGTAGCTCAGACAGTAAAGAATCTGCTTGTGATGCAGGAGACCCGGGTTTGATCCCTGGGTTGGGGAGATCCCCTGGAGAAGGAAATGGCAACCCACTCCAGTATTCTTGCCTGGAAAATGCCATGGACAGAGGAGCCTGGCGGGCTGTAGTCTGTGGGGTCACAAAGAGCTGGACACGACTGAGCAGCGAACACTTTCACTTTCAGTTCATCAATCAGAATATGAAATATTCTCTGTAGTTTTCCTGACTGAAATACTTCTAACAATTTTAAGCAATGTCAGCTGTGACAAGACTCGAGGCTTTCAAAGCTCTTGTTGTTTTTGTACTTTTTCATGACCTGCTTTGGCTGTTGTTTTTCACTTCCCACCACCCTGTTTACTGTAGTTTCCTCCTCTGCCCTTGTATTTTCTCCATGGTTCTGTTCGTTCCAGTGGCTTCCTCCTCATGCAGACAACTGCCAGGACCGCATCTCCAGCCAGACCCCTGAACTCCTAGCTCGTGGGTGCATTTGACTGGACACTAATCTTGGACGTCCTGCTGGGTTCGTGTGTGGTTCCACTTGAACTGTCATTTACTTCCCGTTTCAGCCTCCAGCCTATTCCCAGCATCACTCGGGGTGAATGGCAGCAGCATCCACCATCCAGCAGTGCTGCCTAGACGGAAAAGCTGGATTTTATTCATGACCACTCGCTTTCTCCCCCGCTCAGTCTGATGTGTCACCAAGTCCTGCTGCTACTCCGCCCCCACAGCCCTGTGGTTGGGGGCACCTTCCTACCCCACGCGTCTTAGCATAGCTAATGCTGGTTCTGCCTGCCTCCCACCTGGCCCTGCCGTAGTATTTCTCCACACGCGGCTAGGACATGCTGGGCTTCATCTTCCCCACACCTGCCTGCAGCTGAGGTAGGCTGTACCAGTCACCTCTGCCTACAGCTGTACCATGGATATGGTGGGCCTTTTGACATGCCTGTGAGACCCAAGAGATGCTGCTACCAAAGCCCCACCCCCATGAGGGCATTCGGCCTCCTCCCACCTGCCTCTGCCCGAGGACCTTGCTCCCGTAATTATCCCCAGCCTTTGCTGATTAACGGCCTTCCCTCTGCTGTGCTGCAGTGTGTAGAGATGTGCTCTAGTCTCTCTCACTTAGGAGTCTTCTCTGGCTACCAGCCCATTTGCCTGCTTCCTGTCACAGAAGAGATTTCCTGAAAGAGTTGCCTGTGATCCCTGTCTCCACTTCCTCCCCCGTTTATCCTCAGTCCAGCTTCTTTCCCAGCACCCCTGAAACTGCTGGTGTCAGGGCTCCGGTGCCTTGCGTGTTGCCGGGTCCAGGTCTTGTCTTTACTCTTCTGTTACTTGATCTCTCAGCAACGTTTGACACAAGTGAGCCTTCTCCCCTCCATGGACGCTGTCTTTCGGCTTCTGTGCCTTTCACTTCACCCTTTGTGTGTGTGTCCTTTGCCAGTTCATCCCCTGCAGACCCTGAAGCATTGGCGTGTCAGGTGGCTGCATATTTGGACCCCTGTTCTCCATCTGAACTCAGTCCTTGGTGCTGGTGATTAAAAGCAATCTACACTCTGACAGTGTCCACATATACAGTTCCAGCCTGACCTTCAGATTTGCCTTGAAACCACACGTGGTCCATCTCTTGTGTCTCATGGCATGTCAAAGCCCCAGCTCCTAACCAGAACTCTTGGGTTTCCTTACCTTCTCCCCAACTTGCTCCTCCCTCAATCTCTTCCATTTCAGTGAGTGCCACTCCCATCTCCCCAATCGTCAAGCCAAAAACCCAGCAGAGAATCATCTTAGACTTTCTCATTTCCCATCTTTCCCTTCATCTAAACCATGAGTGCTTGTTAGCTCTGCTGCTAAACATAGCCCGGCTCTATCATCTCTCTCCACCTCCATCTTTGCCTGGTGTATTGAAATGGTTTCTTATCTAGTATCTCAGCTTCACTTTCCCTAGAATTTTTTCCCACACAGATATGTTTTAAATGTAAGTCATATCATGTCACTCCTTTATCTAGAAACCCTTCAGCATCTCCTGTTGAGGAAATCTTATAGGATGTAGCCCCACCAACCTCACTGACCTCACCTGAGCCCCCACAAGGACCTCTCCCATCCCCTACACTAACCTGGCCCTGGACCTTCTTGTTCCTTCAGCACACCAGCCTTATTTCTGCGTGGAGCCTTTCTAGCTTTGCCCAGGACACTCCTTCCCTGGTTCTTTGCACGGCTGGTTCCACATGGCCATCTGGGGTTTCAGCCGAGATTTATTTCCCCTCCTCAGAGACACTTCCCCAGACTATCTGATTAATTGTCCAAACGCAAGAGCCTCTTCGCTCCCTCCACTCAGTTCCTCTTTGGTGTTGCCCGATTTTCTTTTCCTCATAATGTTTGTTGCAAAATGAAGTTACACTAACCACTTGAAAACTGTTTCTGTCTTTGCGAAAAGAACCTAAATTCTAAGCAGGTGGCACCCTCATTTCCCTTGTTCCCTGCTATGTCCTTGGCACCCACCAGAGCCTCGCACGGAGGAAGTGCTCTGCGGGGTGAAATCTGATCACACCGCTGTGTTGTTTCAGTGGCTCCTTCTTCCCTTGAGAGTACGTTCCAGGTTCCCTGATACGGTTTATGAGTCCCTCTGTGGCCCGGCCCTTGCTTATGCTTTAACTCGTTGATTCTCATCTGGGAGTGGGGGAGGTGTGGGGGGCAGTTTTGCTGGGTCCCACCTCCAGCCACAAGAGAGAGCTGGCAGTGTCTGGAGGTCCTGTTGGCTATCATAACTGCAGGGGAGCATCTAATGGATGGAGGTCAGTGGTGGTTTAGTTGCAAGTCCTGTCCGACTCTTGGGACCCCATGGACTGTACCCGCCAGGCTCTTCTGTCCATGGGATTTCTCAGACAAGAATACTGGAGTGGGGTGCCATTTCCTCTTCCAGGGGATCTTCCCGACCCAGGGATCGAACCCCCGTCTCCTGCATTGCAGGCTGCTGCTAAACATCCCACAGTGCACAGGACAGCCCGCAAAGAATAGTCTAGTCCAAAATGTCAGGAGTGCCACCGTTGAGAGTCTAGCTGTTCCTCTTATCCTTTGTCATGGTCAGAGGTCTATGCCTGCTGAAAGGTCATGTTCTTTCTAGCTACAGAGCCTTGTCCTTTCGCCCACTTGGAACACTCCTTCCCCTCTTTACTGTTCCCAGCTGCTGTTGACCCTGTTCATGGCCTTGATGGAGGCAAATTAAGCTTTAACCTTTACAACATGAAATTAAACCTGTTTTAGCAGTTTGGAGGTTTTTTTATAAAGATAACTTAAGTTTCTACCTCAAATTGAAAGTAACTTCCATACACAAACATTCTTCTTTTTTTTTTTGGATGGGTAAGGCTATTGTTACTGAGGACTACAGTATTATATGTATTATTAGTCCAATTGCAGAGAATAAATGAGCTGACTTAGTAAATAGCACCTATGCAGTTAGTTTAATTTTTCGACCATGGGCTCTTTCTCACTTTTTAGATATGATTTAGTGTGTTTAAACACACAAATTTTAGTTTCTTTGTGCCATGTTTTCATGTTTTCCTTTTTAATGATTAATACGAGCAACTTCCCAGTTGATGTTACAGTATTTGAATACCATAAGTAGGAAGTTGGTCCCTGGGTTTTTTTGAATTGACATTCTACCTTTGTTCTACTCACAGAACAGAGCTTTGTGGCCCTGCTTTTGTCCTTCCCCGAGCAGTCCCACTATTGCTGATGAAAGAAAATACTTTCAGGTTCTGTGATTTGTAAAGACCCCCACATGAGGATTACAAAGTTAGATAGAGCGTGTATTTATGAGCAATAGAATCACAGCCCACTAATTTTTTAAAAACTACAATTTGCATGTTACGATTTTTAAATCACAAGATTTAAAAAAAAATTGTGTTTATATAATGCTCTGCTTGCTGCTTGTAATATTAACACAACCCTCATTGCATCTTTTTTTTTCTTTTTCAAATCCATTTGCGCATGGATTATTTTTTTAAAACTTTCCACAGAACAAAATATTTTAAATAAGTTCAAAGGATAAAAATATTCCTTCTGGCATTGCATATTTATTTTACTGTGTTTCTAGCACTGTATACTCTCTTTTAATTTTATATTCTAACTTGGTAAAGGTAGATACTAGTTTTGAAAGGGATTAAGAAATCTTTCAGTTTACTCATAGCTTTATCTGAAACTTATTGTATCAACCTTGCTAAAAAACCCCAAATAGGCACCATCTTCCTTACCCCTTTATTCAAAACTCCACACCAGGTGGATTCTCCAGCCCTGCATTTCCATCTCATTCTCACTTGTTAGCTCCCAGAGCCTTACTTGACTCAGTTCTGTAGTTATTTCCTCATTCTTTTCTACCATGAACAGTGACTGAATCCCTGATCATGTACCAAGCTCTGTGCTAGAGGATAAAGATATGCTGTTAAATAAAAGGTGTTCCCTTTGGAGTGACAATTTCATCAGTAATTACGTTTGTGTGTGATAAATCCTGTAATGGAGAGAGGTACACAGTGATGGCAGATTTTTAAAAAGACTTCTCCTTGAGAGACTGTAAAAGACTTAGGAGAGGGTAGAATATTTGAACTGGATTCCTAGAGAGAAAAAGGGCATCAAGAGCTAGGAATGAAAGTCCAGGTGACTTAGTTTACAACCAGTGTTGGTTCAGCTGCTCGCTGGTCATCTTTATTTCCTGCTTCCTCCCTCCTAAGTGCTGTGACCAATAGTATTATGGCATAATCCTGCCATCAGCTGTAATATTAAAGTGAATTTGGAATAGATAATTTGAGTTAGATTTTCCATTCAAAAGGAATAATGAGCCACCTAAGATAGAAGGTCATTAGGGAGCTGGTTAACTGTAGCTGACTTTCTCCATTTTGGGGGAGTCTGTCCCTTGGACTGCAAGGAGATCCAGCCAGTCCATTCTGAAGGAAATCAGTCCTGAGTGTTCATTGGAAGGACTGATGCTAAAGCTGAAACTCCAATACTTTGGCCACCTCATGTGAAGAGTTGACTCATTGGAAAAGACTGATGCTGGGAGGGATTGGGGGCAGGAGGAGGAGGGGACAAAAGAGGATGAGATGGCTGGATGGCATCACTGACTCGATAGACATGAGTTTGAGTGAACTCCAGGAGTTGGTGATGGACAGGGAGGCCTGGCGCGCTGCAATTCATGGGGTTGCAAAGAGTCGGACACGACTGAGCGACTGAACTGAACTGAAGTCATCTCATCTTTTTTAGTTCTTTCCTTCTTATCTCAAGACTTCTTATAAATAAAAGGCTGCGTTTGAGATACTTTTATAGAGTGTAATTTTTTTCAAAATTGATTTAGTTGTGGCTAAGGGGAAAAACTGAAGAGGCAGCTGTCATAGTGATTGTATTTCTGCACAGGTTCAAACTCTAGGAAGAAAATTAATATAGAAAGAAGCCATCTAACTAAGTCTTTATGTCCTTGAATTTCATCCTCAAGAACACTTATAAGGAAAATGACTGGTGAAAGGAGTCATTGTAGGGAGAAGGTGGGAGCAGGCATCAGGTTAAAACATTTTAAGCTATGACTCAGATAAAGGAAACAGTAGGTATCAGAAGTTGGTGTTTTAAGGGGATTCCTCTAAGATGTCAGCCACTGTTGAATGAAGATCATTTAAAGGATTCCACTTTTTAATTTGATAAATGGTTACCATATATGTGACCACCAGGGTGAAGCGAATTCATGTATATGGTGCTGTTCTAATTTATGCATCATGGAGCTTGTGCTGTACCGTCTACAGGGTGCCAGCAAGTCATCCTGAAACAGGATGCAGGAGCTCTGCTAATTACCACACTTTTCTCACCCTCACCAACTCCCTGCTTGTTGTTCCTCTCTTCCTGGACTGCACCTCAGTGGCAGGAAGAGTGAGAATAGCTTTTCAAGTCTGAATATAAAATATTCATTTTGTCAAGATTTAGTATTCTAAAATGGAATATATGTATATATCAGTTCAGTTCAGTCACTCGGTGTGTCCGACTCTTTGTGACCCCATGAATTGCAGCACGCCAGGCCTCCCTGTCCATTACCAACTCCTGGAGTTCACTCAAACTCATGTCCATCGAGTCAGTGATACCATCCAGCCATCTCATCAAACACAGTATTTTTTTGTACATATACACAGGTTTTTTTTTTCTTTTCCCTGTGAGGAGCCTGCATATCCAAGAGCTCCATTTGATGTTGCTGTTTAGTTGCTCGGTGTGTCCAACTCTTTTGTGACCACCATGGACAGCAACTTGCGAGGCTCCTCTGTCCATGGGATTTCCCAGGCAAAGAATACTTGAGTGGGTTGCCATTTCCTTCTCCAGAGAGTCTTCCCGACCCAGGGATTGAACCCACATCTTCTGCCTGGCTGGTGGATTCTTTACCACTGTAGCCACCAGGGAAGCCCAAGAGCTCCATTAGGGAAGAGCATACCACTTTCTTACATGAGAGGAAAGCTTGGAGGAACCATTACATGGTCAGACTTCTGTTTATATAAGTGAGGAGAAAGTACCATTATTTTTATTTGGACTTACATAGTTTATTGGGTTTAAGAGTGTGTGTGTGTGTGTGTGTGTGTATACAAATACATGTACATCATTTCATCAAATGTAAAATTTTTATTTTGTTAAAAATTTGAAAGGAAGTTCATAAGACTGACCAGAGATATGCAGAGGAATGCAAGATATACTTACATAATTAAGAAGTACATCTCATATAAGATGCCATGTTGTACTAACTACTTTAATCAGCAATTTGATTTGTGCCTGGGTCAAAATTTGCCATTTTACTTGAGAAGTCATTTGTAATCAGGACTCTTGACCAGGAGCTTTCCTTTTCATGAGAGATATTCCAGAAAAACATCTATTTCTGCTTTATTGACTATGCCAAAGCCTTTGACTGTGTGGATCACAATAAACTGTGGAAAATTCTGAAAGAGATGGGAATACCAGACCACCTGACCTGCCTCTTGAGAAATCTGTATGCAGGTCAGGAAGCAACAGTTAGAACTGGACATGGAGCAACAGACTGGTTCCAAATAGGAAAAGGAGTACGTCAAGGCTGTATATTGTCACCCTGCTTATTTAACTTCTATGCAGAGTACATCATGAGAAATGTTGGACTGGAAGAAACACAAGCTGGAATCAAGATTGCCGGGAGAAATATCAATAAGCTCAGATATGCAGATGACACCACCCTTTCGGCAGAAAGTGAAGAGGAACTAAAAAGCCTCTTGATGAAAGTGAAAGAGGAGAGTGAAAAAGTTGGCTTAAAGCTCAACATTCAGAGAACGAAGATCATGGCATCCGGTCCCATCCCTTCATGGGAAATAGATGGGGAAACAGTGGAAACAGTGTCAGACTTTATTTTTTTGGGCTCCAAAATCACTGCAGATGGTGACTGCAGCCATGAAATTAAAAGATGCTTACTCCTTGGAAGAAAAGTTATGACCAACCTAGATAGCATATTCAAAAGCAGAGACATTACTTTGCTGACTAAGGTCCGTCTAGTCAAGGCTATGGTTTTTCCTGTGGTCATGTATGGATGTGAGAGTTGGACTGTGAAGAAGGCAGAGCGCCGAAGAATTGATGCATTTGAACTGTGGTGTTGGAGAAGACTCTTGAGAGTCCCTAGGACTGCAAGGAGATCCAACCAGTCCATTCTGAAGGAGATCAGCCCTGGGATTTCTTTGGAAGAAATGATGCTAAAGCTGAAACTCCAGTACTTTGGCCACCTGATGTGAAGAGTTGACTCATTGGAAAAGACTGTGATGCTGGGAGGGATTGGGGGCAGGAGGAGAAGGGGACGACAGAGGATGAGATGGCTGGATGGCATCACTGACTCGATGGATGTGAGTCTGAGTGAACTCCGGGAGTTGGTGATGGACAGGGAGGCCTGGCGTGCTGCGATTCATGGAGTTGCAAAGAGTCAGACACGACTGAGCGACTGAACTGAACTGAAGTAACCCTCTGAGTTCTTACTGTTTGGCTCACAGTGGGCTCCTTCCCTCTGTCGTCAGGATCCTGCAACTCCCCCACAGTTACGGTCCTAATAGGCATAAAGGCAGCGGAAGTTTTTCCAAATAGAAGGTTCTTGAAATGGGTACAACGGGAAACAGAAGGCCTGCTTTTCCCGCAGATGCAGGAAAATGGTGCAGCAGGCCATTGGGAGACAAAGGATTCGCACCTGGTTGATCATTCTTAGCAGGAATATTGTTAAGAACATTTAACTGTATTTTCATGTGTATTTAATGGAAATATTTTTATTGGCATATGTCATAAAAACAGAAAAGTAATCCCAAGGATCTGGGTTGGTTCATTACACATCTAAGTATGTGTAATTCTCTCTCCAATGCATTAGAGAATTAGTGAGTTTCTAAAACTTTTAACTCCAGAATTCATTTGCTAGAAGTAGCGTCCCCTCTTGATACTTCGTAGAGAGGCCCTTTAGAGGCCACGCGAGCTGAGCCCGCCTTGCGCAGCCGCAGTAGCGGGCTGGAGGGGCTGTCGCGAGACCTCAGCCTTGCGCAGCCGCAGTAGCGGGCTGGAGGGGCTGGAGGAGCTGTCGCAAGGCCCCGGCCTTACGCACCCGCGTTGAGGGCTGAGAACCGGCCAACGGTCACAGCTCTTTCCTTTGGAGCTTGTAAGGGTGCCTGCTGCTTTCTGCCTTCACCTCTCAAGTGAATAGCCATGAGCTGGACTGTGGGAATCCTGCGGGCCAGCCAGAGAGCGGGCACTGTGAGGGTGAATTTCCTATGCCTGGGAATGGCCTCAAGTCCCCGCCCACCGGCAGCCATCCCCCTCGGGGGAGCCTGGGCCGTGGCCCCCGTGTCCAAGATGGCGACCATAAAGTGTGAGCTGATGAAGAATTGCACTTCACAGGAGCCTGTTCGTAACAGTAAGATCTCCATCGTAGGAACTGGATCGGTTGGCATGGCCTGTGCTATCAGCATCCTTTTAAAAGGCTTGAGCGATGAACTTGCCCTGGTGGATGTTGATGAAGGCCGACTGAAGGGTGAGACCATGGATCTTCAGCACGGCAGCCTTTTTGCGAAAATGCCAAACATTGTTTCCAGCAGAGATTATTTTGTCACTGCAAACTCCAGCCTCGTGATTATCACGGCAGGTGCACGCCAGGAAAAAGGAGAAACACGCCTTAATTTAGTCCAGCGAAATGTGGCCATCTTTAAGCTAATGATGTCCAGTATCGTTCAGTACAGTCCGCGCTGCAAACTGATTGTGGTTTCCAATCCAGTGGATATCTTGACGTACGTAGCCTGGAAGTTGAGTGCCTTTCCCCAAAACCGTGTTATTGGAAGTGGTTGTAATCTGGACACTGCCCGTTTCCGTTTCTTGATTGGGCAAAGGCTTAGTATCCATTCTGAAAGCTGTCATGGGTGGATCCTTGGAGAGCACGGAGACTCAAGTGTTCCTGTGTGGAGTGGAGTGAACATCGCCGGTGTCCCTCTGAAGGAACTGAACTTAGATATAGGAACTGATAAAGATCCCGAGCAGTGGAAAAATGTTCACAAAGATGTGGTTGCTAGTGCCTATGAGATTATTAAAATGAAAGGTTATACTTCTTGGGCCATTGGCCTCTCTGTAGCTGACCTAACAGAAAGTATTTTGAAGAATCTTAGGAGAGTGCATCCAGTTTCCACCAGAATTAAGGGTCTCTATGGAATAAATGAAGAAGTATTCCTCAGTGTTCCTTGTATCCTGGGGGAGAGTGGTGTTACTGACGTTATAAAAGTAAAGTTGGCCCCTGAAGAAGAGGCTCGTCTGCAGAAGAGTGCAAAAACACTTTGGGATATTCAAAAGGAGCTTAAGTTTTAAAGTTTAAAACTACCTACCATTCTGAAGTTACTGAAGAAAGATAGTGGTTATGGTCTTGTGTATGTCTAGTTTTTGAATAAACTTTAATTCCTAAAACTTGGAACCAGAAGGGGGTAGAGTGACTCCCCTGTTTATTTAGCCTCCCCCCCCTCCTTTTATTTAGCATCCAGATGCTAGGTTATACTTTATAACAGTTCCTAAGTGACTGCGTCAAATAAGGTGCCAATGACTGTACCAGCTGTATCAATCATTATACCAGTGATTTACCAGTCCGTCCTTTCTGTGTGTGTGTGCGCATGTAGAGTTGCTAGTTGTTAAAAAAAAATGTGGGATGCAGGTGTTTGTTGTGTTACAGAAATTGATTCTTTTCATTAAGTACATGTTTGTTCTTTTGTTCTGAGTGCCTTATACCTATGTTCATTTATAAGTAACTTCCTATACAGTGTGAAAATAAACGTATACACGGAAGCTCTGTTATTGAGTCGTCAGTATCTTCATTCCCCTGTGACAATCTTATCAGCCAGGCTTAAAAAAAAAAAAAAGGCATCATAAAATGGGAGTGCAAGCAGGTCCTGGGTGTTCCGTGTTTGTGCATGCTCATGTATGTGTGCCAGTGAAGCAGGATCATTAGGTAAAATATGAAAATGATAGTGATTTGGTTGGTAACTATTATAAAGTATTTCTTAATATATATATTTTATTGAAGTATCGTTGACAGTGTATCAGGTGTACAGCAAGGTCATTCAGTTAAATATATATATGTTATTTTTCAGATTTTCTGTTATAGGTTATTAGAAGATACTATAGTTCCCTGTTCTATGCAATAAATCTTTGTTGCTTGCTGCATATCTTTTAAAATTAGAAATCTAGCATTCTAGTCATATGAAGTCAAACAAGTGGAGTCAAAATGTCATAAATTTTTTATTATTTAATGCAGTACAATATAAAGCTTTTAGGAAGAGGCCTGACAGTCATAGGTGGTTCAGTTACTAAAAATAAGGCTGATTGAAAGAATTTTAGAACTGCTGCTGAGAACCTGACCTGTTAGCACCTTAAATCAAGAAGCATGTTACAAATTGTTCTTACTGGGCTGAGTCTTAGCTGCAGAGCATGCCCTGGCCCTAAGACACTCTAGAGTCATCCCTGTTGCTCAGTTTACTGCACATTAACAGAAAGCTTCTGCTTTTGAATTGTGCCCTGTTAATCATTGTCATAATTATTGACCATTTTTTAATGAGTACTTCAGGGATTGAATTGCTCGGAAAGTTACATGTTCACTTTTTATTCCTAAATCAATTGACTTTACTACGAATTCTAGATTGTATGGATGTGATACAGTGAAGGTTTAGGAGAAAGATGCTTGTCTGACCTTTACCTAAATAATGGGACTAATAGAAAATGAGAATCTTAGCCTTCCTAATGCAAATGAATATTAAATAAATTACATGGTATGTTCAGACATTCTCAGATTTATGTGGGTATCAACAGGCCTAATCAAAAATTGAAATAGACCAGTAGCTACTCTCTAAATTAAGCCTGTCCTGCTTGGTCCAGTTTTACTACATAGACATAGGACTATAATCCACCCCCAAAAACCTGACTACTTAACCAAGTTGATCAGAGTTCCCGCACTAGTTCATTGAAAATATCAAAATGTTCTGATTTCCTCTGAAGCTGTGTCATATAATGGGATTAATCAAAGTGCTGAGCTCCTTGAAGGGAAGAGTGGTGGTTTGGTTTTTCCAGATGATTCTAAAACCTATTTAAGCTTAATTAACACAAAATTTCTCTTCCCCTTTGTCCAACCCTTAAGTTTTTATTCTTCCATGTTTTAGCCAAATTTAGCATAATAGTGAAGGATATCAGAGCCTGCCTTAGGTCTGTTCTGTGATTTCTCTTCACCAGCTATGTCAGGATAGGCTGGGTTATACTACAGTAAAAGAATAATCTCCAACTGTGTGGCTTCAAGGTTTCTTTCTTTCCTAAAATTCACTGGGTTTATGCAACTCTCTAGGGAACCTGACCTCCACAGGATGGCTTCATACCTCAAGTTTCTTTCATCTTGAGGCACCACTGCAGCAAACAGGTCTCTGTGATGGCTATGGAAAGGGAAGAGAGGCCTGGAGGCTGGGACACTTGCAATAATATGCTTCCCCTTGGAAGTGGCACAGATTTCTTTTACTCATATTTCATTAGCCAGAATGAGTCACATAGTTGCCTTACTTCAAGAGGGTAGAGAAGTATTGTTCACTCACTCAGTTGTGTCTGACTCTTTGAGACCACAGGGACTGCAGCACGCCAGGCTTCCCTGTCCTTCACTATCTCCCAAAATTTGCTCAGACTCATGTCCCTTGAGTCAGTGATGCCATCCAGCCATTCTCATCCTCTGTTGACCTCTTCTCCTGCCCTCAACCTTTCCCAGCATCAGGGTCTTTTCCAATGAGTTGGCTCTTCACATCAAGTGGTCACAGTATTGGAGCTTCAGCTTCAGTCCTTCCAATGAATATTCAGGATTGATTTCCTTTAGGATTGACTGGTTTGATCTCCTTGCAGTCCAAGGGACTCTCAAGAGTCTTCTCCAGCACCACAGTTCAAAAGCATCAGTTCTTCAGTGCTCAGCTTTCTTTATGGCCCCACTCTCACATCCATACATGACTACTGGAAAACCCGTAGCTTTGACGACAGACCTTTGTCAGCAAAGTGATGTCTCTGCTTTTTAATATGGTGTCTAGGTTTATCATAGCCTTTCTTCCAAGGAGCAAGCGTCTTTTAATTTCATGGTTGTAGTCACCATCTACAGTGATTTTCAAACTTCCCCCAAAAAAGTCTGCCACTGTTTGCACTGTTTCCTCATCTATTTGCCATGATGGGACCAGATGCCATGCATGATCTTAGTGTTTTGAATGTTGAGTTTTAAGCCAGCTTTTTCACTCTCCTCTTTCACTTTCATCATGAGGCTTTTTAGTTCCTCTTCATTTTCTGTCATTAGGGTGGTGTCATCTGCATATCTGAGGTTACTAATATTTCTCCCGGTAATCTTGATTCCTTTCAGCTTGTGATTCATCCATCCCAGCATTTTGAATGATGTACTCTACATGTAAATTAAACAAGCAGGGTGACAATATACACCCTTGACATACCCCTTTCCCAATTTTGAACCAGTCCATTGTCCTGTGTCTGGTTCTGACTGTTGCTTCTTGACCTGCATACAGGTTTTTCAGGAGGTAGGTAAGGTGATCTGGTATTCCCATCTCTTTAAGAATTTTCCACAGTTTGTTGTGATCCACACAGTCAAAGGCTTTAGTGTAATCAATGAAGCAGATGTTTTTCTGGAATTCCTTTGTTTATTCTTTGATCCAGCAGATGTTGGCAATTTGATCTCTGGTTCCTCTGCCCTTTTTTCCTTTTTTGAAAAATGCCACTGGAATTTTTATTATTATTAACACCAAAAACATTATGTATTGGGGTACAGCCAATTAACAATGTTGTAATAATTTCAGATGAACAGTGAAGGGACTTAGCCATACATACACATGTATCCAGTCTCCCCCAAACTCCCCTCCCATCCAGTTTTCGGCCTTTTTAAATCCTGCTTGTAAGTCTTGAAGTTCTTAGTTCATGTACTGCTGAAGCCTAGTTTGACGGATTTTGAGCATTACCTTGCTAGCATGTAAAATGAGTGCAATTGTGCGGTAGTTTGAACATTCTTTGGTATTGCCCTTCTTTGGGATTGGAATAAAAACTGACCTTTTCCAGTCCTGTGGCCACTGCTGAGTTTTCCAAATTTGCTGGCACATTGAGTGCAGCACTTTCACAGCATCATCTTTCAGGATTTGAAATAGCTTAACTGGAATTCCATCACCTCCACTAGCTTTGTTTGTAGTAATTCTTCCTAAGGCCCACTTGACTTCACACTCCACGATGTCTGGCTCTAGGTGAGTGAGCACACCGTCGTGGTTATCTGGGTCATTAAGACCTTTTGTACAGTTCCGTGTATTCTCGCCACCTCTTAATCCTTCTGCTTCTGTTAGGTCCAGACCATTTCTGTCCTTTATCGAGCCCATCTTTGCATGAAATGTTCCCTTGGTATCTCTAATTTTCTTGAAGCGATCTCCAGTCTTTCCCATTCTGTTGTTTTCCTCTACTTCTTTGCACTGTTCACTTCAGAAGGCTTCATCTCTCCCTTACAGAGAGAAGTATTACCCCCTGTATTTAGAAGCAGATGAGTTACTGGCTGTCAGTAAACACTGGCATTGGAATAAAAACTGACCTTTTCCAGTCCTGTGGCGACTGCTGAGTTTTCCAAATTTGCTGGCATATTGAGTGCAGCACTTCAACAGCATCATCTTAGCATTCTGTATAACATGGTCACTACTGCAAGAAGTACATATTTCAAGCTAAGTCATTTTTAGGGAAAGCGGGCACATGAGTAGAAGTTGTAGAGGTCTTTCCAGGTCACAGAACCAGAGTGGTGTGGGGCAAGAGCCTGGATGTCAGTGAGGCAGTTGTACTTACAAATCAGATCACCATAGGTGGGTTAACCTCTTTGACCTCTGGTTTCTCATATATAAAGCGGTGGTCTTCATTTCTGCCAGAATTGTGCAGGCTACATAAAAGCCTACTGCTTGGTGAGTCTGGCACATAGGTGATCTTAAGTGGCAGACATTATTCTTGTTCAGGAAACATTTACAGTCTTACTTGGTTTTATGAAGAAGCTGAATTTCCAGGTTCTTCAAAATTCCCGTTGGCACTGTAATTATTGATATATCCGAAGGCTTTCTCATCAGTTGGTCCTATAAAGCTTTCATTATTCTAATCTCAGCACCAAGGCTGGCAGCCATCCTGTACCTGCAAGTGAGAAAATTGAAGCTAAATGAGCTATACAATGGCAAAGACTTTTTAAAATTTGGAGCACTTAATTCCACTAGCTGTCTATTTATTAGATGCTATAAGGGTTTTCTCAAATTCATTAAATCGAGGACATAGCTTCAGCTTTTAAGTAATTTTTCAGCACACCATATATAACACCAAAAATTCTCATGTTGTTTTCCTTGCCAAGACAGACACGGTAAATGTGTAGTACTATCCCATGGTTCACTCCTGGCATACTGGCTATATCACCCTTCAAAAAGCTGTTGCAGTGTGAATGTGAGTAGTAACATTATTGGAGGCATAATCTTGAATCTATTCTAAACCTAGAATATCAATCAGAAAATCCATATTAGTGACAAATTACTTGTAATCATTTCCCTATTGTCATAATACTCTGAGAACTGCTGCCTTAGAGACTGCTCAGTTCAGTTCAGTTGCTTAGTCATGTCTGAGGCTTTGCGACCCCATGGACTGCAGCACACCAGGCCTCCCTGTCCATCACCAACTTCTGGAGTTTACTTAAGCTCATGTCCATTGAGTCAGTGATACCATCCAACCATCTCGTCCTCTCTCGTCCCCTTCTCCTCCTGCTTTCAATCTTTCCCAGCATCAGTCTTTAACAATGAGTCAGTTGTTCACATCAGGTGGCCAAAGTATTGGAGTTTCAGCTTCAGCATCAGTCTTTCCAATGAATATTCAGGACTGATCTCTTTGGATGGACTGATTGGATCTCCTTGCAGTCCCAGGGACTCTTAAGAGTCTTCTCCAACACCACAGTTCAAAAGCATCAATTCTTTGGCGCTCAGCTTTCTTTATAATCCAACTCTCACATTCATACATAACTACTGGAAAAACCATAGATTTGACTAGATAGACCTCTGCTTTTTAATATGTTGTCTAGGTTGGTCATAGCTTTTCTTCCAGGGAGCAAGCATCTTTTAATTTCATGGCTGCAGTCACAATCTGCAGTGATTTTGGAGCCCCCCCCCAAATAAAGTTTGCCACTGTTTCCCCATCTATTTGCCATGAAGTGATGGGACCAGATGCCATGATCTTCATTTTCTGAATGTTGAGTTTTAAGTCAACTTTTTCATTTCCCTCTTTCACTTTCATCAAGAGGCTCTTTAGTTTTTCTTCACTTTCTGCCATAAGGGTGGTGTCATCTGCATATCTGAGATTATTGATATTTCTCCCAGCAATCTTGATTCCAGCTTGTGCTTCATCCAGCCCAGCATTTCTCATGATGTACTCTGCATAAAAGTTAAATAAGCAGGGTGACACTATACAGCCTTGATGTACTCTTTTCCCTATTTGGAACCAGTCTGTTGTTCCATGTCCAGTTCTAACTGTTGCTTCCTGACCTGCATACAGATTTTTCAGGAGGCAGGTCGGGTGGTCTGGTATTCCCATCTCTTTTAGAATTTTCCAGAGTTTGTTGTGGTCCACACAGTCAAAGGCTTTGGCATAATTAATAAAGCAGAAGTAAACATTTTTCTGGAACTCTCTTGCTTTTTCCATAATCCAACAGATGTTGGCAATTTGATCTCTGGTTCCTCTGCCTTTTCTAAATCCAGCTTGAACATCTGGAAGTTCACAGTTCATGTACTGTTGAAGAGACTGCTACTTTCTGATAGTATTACAGCCCAGCACTGTTGGACACAAACATTGGGACTCAAGGATGAGGTTCTTGGAGGAGTGGGCTCACTGCCTAGGAGTGCCGTTTGTGTCCCAGTCTTTGAGGAGAGCATCCTGGAGTTGGGCAGTATGCAGTGGCCCTGTTTAGAAGGGTAGGCTTGTGGTCTGTAACCACAGAGAAATTCTTGGTCAGAGAGGAAGAGGGATAAGGAGGACTGCAGGGAAGAATCCCAGAGTCCAAAAAATGCTTCAGAATGAGGCTGAGTTGCTGGATGGACACTCAGGTCCCCAACATGCCCTGTCTTCACCGGACTTCTCTGGTGTTAGGGTAGGGGGATGCTTTTGTGGCAATAGTTGTAATTATTATCTTGGAACTCAGTATATTTACTTTATAATTTGCTTAAATGTACTCAGTCCCTAAGTCTTTTGTCAAGCACATTTTTAAGCAGAGGAATGTTCTGTTGACCTGTGATAGAGTATCACTGAGAGGACCGACACCTCTGATCTGCGTATCAGAAATTGAAACAGGCGGGGAAAAAAACTAAAGGTCTTCATTTAACTATCCATTTAGTATGAATAGTACAAGCTTAGAAACTTTCTGTGAGCCTTTCTGGTGAAAGCGACTTGAGGCCCTGATTATAAGGAGATGCTGGGTTTCCATTTCCACAGCTGTAAAATTTTAAAGGCTTTTTCAGTGAAGTATAGGTGATAAACCATATTATGTAAGTAACAGGTGTACAAAATAATGGTTCATAATTTTAAAAGTTATACTCCATTTAGTTATAAAATATTGACCATATACCGTGTTGTACAGTATATCCTTGTAGCTTATTTTATACCAGTAGTTTGTACATCTTAATCCCTTACCCTTATATTGCCCCTCCCCTCTTCCTTTATCCCAGCGGTAACCACTGGTTTGTTCTCTGTATCTTTGAGTCTGTTTTTTGTTGTTGTTATATTCACTAGTCTGTTGGTATTTTCAGATTCCACATATAACTGAGATCATACAGTATTCGTCTTTCCCTGTTGGATTTATTTCACTTAGCGTAATACCCCCAAGTCCGTCCACGTTGTTGCAAGTGGCAAGATTTCATTCCTTTTTACGGCTGATTAGTACCACAGTGTATACGTACCGCATTGTCTTCGTCCATTCATTTGTTGACGGAGACTTAGGTTGCTTCCATATCTTGGCAGTCATAAATAATGCTGCTAAATGAGCATTGGGCTGTCTGTATCTTTTGAATCAGTGTTGTTTGGATATATTCCCAGGAGTGGACTTGCTGGGTCTATGGTAGTTCTGCTCTCAGTTTTCTGAGAAGCCTCCATAATGTTTTCCACAGTGCCTACACCAATTTGCCAAATTACACCAGTGCTGTACAGGTGTCCCCTTTTCTCCACATTCTCGCCAGCATTGGCTATTTACGTTCTTTTTGAAGACAGCAGTTCTGACAGGTGTGAGGTGTTATCTCAGTGTAGTTTTGATCTGCATTTTCCTGATGATCAGGGATCTCGAGCATCTTTTCATGAGCCTGTTGGCCATCTGCATGTCCTCTCTGAAAACATGTCTATTCATGTCGTCTGCCCATGTTTAATTGGGTTGTTTGATTTTTTAAATTATGAGCCGTATGAGCTTGTTTATCCTTGTTGGATATTAACCCTGCATCAGTCATATCATTTGCAAATATCCTCTCCCATTCCATAGGTTGCCTTTTTACTTTGTTGATGGTTTCCTTTGTTGTACAAAACCTTTTAAGTTTAATTAGGTCTCATTTATTTTTGCTTTCATTTCCTTTGCTTTAGGAGACAGATCCAAAAATATATTGCTGTGATTTATGTCAAATAATGTTTTGCCTATGTTTTCCTCTAGGAGTTTTATAGTTTCCAATCTTACATTTAGGTCTTTAACCCATTTTTAAATTTTTGTGTATGGTGTTAGAGAATGTTCTAATTTCATTCTTTCACTGTCCATTCTTGTCCAGTTTTTCCCAGGAGCACTTACTGAAGAGGCTATCTTTTCTCCATTATGTGTTTTTGCCCCCTGTGTCACAGATTAAGTGACCGTAAGTGCGTGGGTGTATCTCTAGGCTCTATTCTGTTCCACCGATTTCGTGTCTGTTTTTGTGTCAGTACCGTACTGTTTTGGTTGGCCTCTGGTCCAGTTGGTTGCCAGACCCTTGTGTGGAAGCTGCCAGCTGCTGGACCGGGTCACAAGGCAGCTGAATGCAGAACCTCAGGGGGCCCTGGGGCTAGTACTGGCGTGTGGAGTCAGAGTCTAAAAGATTCTGGGACTGCTGTCTGCCCACTGCAGGGTGAGACCAGGTCCTGGACTCAGTGCTTGCACTGCTGGCAGACGGAGCTGGCCCCGGGGTCTGGTTATGGGCCGAGGGTCTCAGGGCTGCTGTTGGGTCCCTGGGGAGGGTTAGGGGGTGGGGGGTGGGGGAGGCAGGGGAGACGGTTCCTGACTCAGTTGGGCTGGCCTGGTGCTGGGGAGACGAGCTCCGTAGGCTGCGCGACTGTAGTGTTCCTGGATCTGGTGCCTGCCCCTGGTGGAGGCGGCTGGTCTGGAGGCGAGAGCAGGCTTCCTGGAGGGCAGGGCAGGGCCCAGGGGACTCTGGGGCCAGTGCTTGCCCACTGATGGGTGGAGCGGGGTCCTGTGTCTAAATGAGGCGACTGGGCTCCGGAGGTCTTCAGGCAGCCTGCCTGCTGCGGGGTGGGACTCGCTTGGCCTGAGGTACCCCGGCGGGGGGCCAGGTCTTGACACCGAGGAGCTACAGGAAGGATCCAACGCTGGCGCCACCAGCACCAGTGCCATGTGGTAGAGGGAGCTCCCAAGAACGGCTGCCCCGCGTCCGTGCCCCACTGTGAGCCGCAGTGGCCTCCTAGCTCTCCAGCAGACGCTCCAAGACCAGCAGCTAGGCTGACCCAGGCTCCTGTCGAATGACTGCTTTCGTCCTGGATCCTGGAGTCTCTGAGATGCTGTGTGCACCCTTTAGGAGTGAAGTCTACTTCCCCAGTCCTCTTGGACTCCTGAAATGAAGCCCCACTGGCCTTCAAAGCCAGATTCCCTGGGGGCTTGTCGTCCAGTGCAGGACCCCCAGGCTACAGAACCTGGCATGGGGCCGGAACTTCCGCTTCTCTGGGAGAGCCTGTGCAGAGTATTGGTTCTGTGGGTCACCCGCCTGGGGATGTGGGGCTTAACCATATTGCCGGTCCACCATTCTCCTGCATCCTGTTGTGGGTCCTTCTTCACATCTTTTGTGGTAACAGATCTTCTCGGGCAGGTTCTAGTCTTTTCATCGGTGGTGGTAGTTGTGATGCTGGTGTGCTCCTGGGAGTGAGCTCAGGTCTTTCTGCTCTGCCGTGTTGGCTGGACTCCTCCACAGCTGTAAATAAAGGGCCACGTGATGCTCTGTATCCCACGTGTCTCCCTCCCTTCACTGGGCTCGGAAGCCTGTCTGTTCCTAGTTGGCTGTTTTTCAGATATGATTCCTTCTAATGGGTCAGTTACTTACTTACGACCCTGGGAACAAGTAAACCATCCTTGGGAAATTAGAGCAAAGGAAAAAATATGGGCCAAGAAGAGGAAATGGGAGCACAACCCCCACCCCCAGCCCAAGCAGAGCAGCCATTCTGCACGCTGCCTCCCAGGCCTCATCTGCGTTCCCGCCTCCACCTTTGCAGTGACCGACCTCCTTCCATCTCCCTGAGAAGGCGGGACAGTAGATGATTCTATTCATGTCCTGGTAGCTGATACCCCACCAGAAAACCCTGTCATTAGGCTTGGCTGTAACAGATGTTCCACCAGAGAGGCAACCGGGAAGAACCAAGCAGCGCATTGCAAACCCTAGCCAGAGGCACCTTTCAGCTGAGAAAGTCTGCAAGGTCCTTCAAGGGGGCACTCTTGGGCATTTTGGACAAGGCGGCTTTTTTTGTGGGCCATCCTAGACAGTTTGCATCCCTGCCCCCAGTGCCAACGGTGATCCCCTGTGATTCTGACAGCCCGACTCTCAGGACTCTCTAGAGAACTTCTGTTTAGAACTGCATTTCCAGTCGTCCCCCCGACCCCCAGGGACAGAGTACTGCCTTTAGCTGGAAACCTTTCATGAGGGTTCATCACAGTACAAATTAGAGGGCTGCATGGAAGAGGGGGTTGGGGGGAGACATAAATACCCTGGGGGGGTGTGTATCAAGACTGGTGTCTGGGACCCAGACGTGGAGAGGGTGGTCCTGGACCTACAGACCTCTTACGATGGATAACCTTGTGTGTCTTCAGTTATCAGAATATTTAAACCAAAATGATGTGACTACAAATTAATGCTTTTGACAAACATACCATAATACTTATATCCACATGAGCTTTGTTCCTGGAACATAGTATTTTGAAGCTGCTGTAGTGACAACAGCTGACGTATACTGAGCACTGCCAGGAGCGGGGCTTCCACTCGTGTTGCCTCAGTCCTCAACTCTGTAAGCAGGCGTCATCTCCGTGCTGCACACATGAACTCTGCCCCTAGCGAGAGTAAGCAGGCTCCCCAGGCATGTGAGTTGGGCTTTGAACAGAGGCCTACTTGATACCAGGGTCTGTGCTAACGGCAGTGCTACCATGACTGGAGTAAATGCCTCGGAATTGACAAGTCCCAAAGGGGATGCACCTCCTGAATTGGGAAACAGCACAGGGGTCCAGCTTCTGATTGAAATTAAGCATCAACATAAATGAAAAAAAAAAATACTAGCTGACTCTCAGACAATCACTCCAAGAAATGACTTACATGTTGCTGTGAATCCAGGGTGCTTCACAGTTTGACTGAGATCTGTATCCTTGAGAAATAATGGTTGAGGAGTTGTTCAGTCGTGTCTGACTCTTTGTGACCCCATGGACTGTAGCATGCCACGCTCCTCTGTCCATGGGGTCCTCCAGGCAAGAATACTGGAGTGGATAACCGTTTTCTTCTCCAGGGGATCTTCCTGATCCAGAGATTGAACTAGAGTCTCTTGCACTGCAGGCAGAATCTTTGCTGCCTAGCCATCAGGGAGGCCCGGTTGGGGTGTGGCCGACAGGAAGACTGCAGCGCTGTGCTGTGGGGCTGCTGGAGTAGTGGCTTCAGAACAGGGCCATCTAGGTGTGAAGAATGAATCGGTGTGCAGCTAGCGTCACCTACGCTAAAGACTATCCACCTCCTGTAAATTAGTGTCCCTGCCCTCAGGGCCGTGTGCAGAGGTGGACTTGACCCTGCATGTCAGGATCCTCCAAACTCTTGCTCCAGGCCCGCCATTCCAGATCACTGTCTGCCAGGAACACCTTTATGTAGATTACTCAACACTGTCGGTGCATAACAACATTCTCCTCTGCCATTCATTGATTCCTCCCTATCCCTTATGGCAGAAAGTGAAGAGGAACTAAAAAGCCTCTTGATGAAAGTGAAAGAGGAGAGTGAAAAAGTTGGCTTAAAGCTCAACATTCAGAAAACGAAGATCATGGCCATCTGGTCCCATCACTTCATGGGAAATAGATGGGGAAACGGTGGAAACAGTGGCAGACTTTATTTTGGGGGGCTCCAAGATCACTGCAGATGGTGATTGCAGCCATGAGATTAAAAGACGCTTACTCCTTGGAAGGAAAGTTATAACCAACCTAGACAGCATATTAAAAAGCAGAGGCATTACTTTGCCAACAAAGGTCCGTCTAGTCAAGGCTATGGTTTTTCCTGTGGTCATGTATGGATGTGAGAGTTGGGACTGTGAAGAAAGCTGAGTGCCAAAGAATTGATGCTTTTGAACTGTGGTGTTGGAGAAGACTCTTGAGAGTCCCTTGGACTGCAAGGAGATCCAACCAGTCCACCAGATCTAAAGGAGATCAGTCCTGGGTGTTCATTGGAAGGACTGATGTTGAAGCAGAAACTCCAATATTTTGGCCACCTCATGCGAAGAGTTGGCTCATTGGAAAAGACCCTGATGCTGGGAGGGATTGGGGGCAGGAGGAGAAGGGGACAACGGAGGATGAGATGATTGGATGGCATCACCGACTCAGTGGACATGAGTTTGGGTGAACTCCTGGAGTTGGTGATGGACAGAGAGGCCTGGCGTGCTGCGATTCATGGGGTCACAAAGAGTCGGACACGACTGAGCAACTGAAGTTTCTTCTCCCCACTCCTTCCTTTTGGCCCCCAAATTCTTAGCCTCAGTAGATTCATTTATTTAGATAGACATCCCATTCTCAACTGCATCTTTACATATGAAGGCCAACAATATAGGCTGTCTTCTGGTAGGAAATATATGTCTTGGAGGGTTGACAATATAGAGCATGTTGCCTTTCAGATTTAGAGTTTTATGTTACTTAAGGCCCAGTAGACATACTAGGAAGAAGAAACGAGGTCTGTCTCGCTGTCTTCCAAGGCAGCAAGGACAGTCTTTCCTTTTGTTGGTCTTCCTTTGTTTGGTACCCACAGCAATGGCGTATCAGTCAGTCAGCAACGGGGTCCATCTCTAATTTTGGCTCTTTTCCCCATCTTTTAACATTTGATGACTGATTTTTTTCATCTTTCAGATGAAAGACTTTCGAAATAAAATGCAGTCAATATTTCCAGCAATTCCCAAGAACTCTGAGTCGGCTGTTGAGTGGGAGGAAGCACTGAGATCCAAATGAGAGGAGCATGGTGGATGAAGTCTGGACAAGTGCTACGGGGAAGGCTGGCTTTGGAGCTCCCGCAGCCCCGAAGGGATTCAAGTGAGTTCTCCTCAGGAACACATACAGTCGCTGACTGAGCCTCTGGGATGGACGGCGTTCAGTGTCCTCACAGAGGCCTGCCATCATGACTAGGCGCTGCTCCTTTACAGCTGATCTGGTTACGTTCACAGGAGGGGGAGGGGGTTAGAGTTAGCAAAGTTTGAAAAGTTAGGAAGACTGTTTCAAAATAATTACATGGGTACCTTTTCTAGGTGAAGGAAATCCCAGGGGAAATACTTTTATGACTGTAGAAGTTGAAAGCCAAGATCTACCTGAAAAAAATAATAATGTATGATGGAAAATCTTTATAAACAGACAGTGGTACCTCAGTGTGTCTAGTTAAATAAGTTTTAGCAGCCTTGCTTGTGAGTGTGTGGCTGTCAGAGCACGGAGGACTCGCTTCTGGAAGTGAGTCCTGCCCGTCAGGCAGTGGAGTTGCGCAGCTGCCCCAAACACACTCTGTGGTGTGTGTGCTAGGTATCACTTTCAGTTCAGTTCAGTTGTTCAGTCATGTCCGACTCTTTGCGACCCCATGAATTGCAGCACGCCAGGCCTCCCTGTTCATCACCATCTCCTGGAGTTCACCCAGACTCACGTCCATCGAGTCCGTGATGCCATCCAGCCATCTCATCCTGGGTCGTCCCCTTCTCCTCCTGCCCCCAATCCCTCCCAGCATCAAAGTCTTTTCCAATGAGTCAACTCTTCTCATGAGGTGGCCAAAGTACTGGAGTTTCAGCTGTAGCATCATTCCTTCCAAAGAAATCCCAAGACTGATCTTTAGAATGGACTGGTTGGATCTCCTTGCAGTCCACGGGACTCTCAAGAGTCTTCTCCAACACCACAGTTCAAAAGCATCAATTCTTCGGCGCTCAGCCTTCACAGTCCAACTCTCACATCCATACATGACCACAGGAAAACCAATAGCCTTGACTAGACGGACCTTATTCGGCAAAGTAATGTCTCTGCTTTTGAATATGCTATCTAGGTTGGTCATAACTTTTCTTCCAAGGAGTAAGCGTCTTTTAATTTCATGGCTGCAGTCACCATCCACAGTGATTCTGGAGCCCCCAAAAATAAAGTCTGACACTGTTTCCACTATTTCCCCATCTATTTCCCATGAAGTGATGAGACCGGATGCCATGGAAGGCCCTGTAAACCTGTACATTCTTAGATAAGAAGCCAGTAACAGACTGTGATGACCTGAAAGGATAATCATGCAAAAGCAATGATATTGTGGGTATAAAATGTACTTTTTTGACAAGTTGATTCTGAGTCCCTAAACATTGCCTGACAGTTTGTAGTTTTATCTCAGTTGTCAATATTAAAATAGACTGCTCTCTTTCTCTCCCGCGTGCGTGCCCTCTTTTTCTCTCTCTCCCTCCCCCGCCCCCCTCCACTCTCTTCTCTTTGAGTCTTTGGGTTGGCATGCCTTCACGCTTCGAGCATGGATTCTCCTGCTATCCTCTAAATAAAATAGAGCTATAACACTGATTTGCCTAAGAGCCATAACACGGTTTGTCCAAGACCCAAGAGCTGTGATGCGCCAAAGGCTTTAATGTCCGTCGCTCCAAATCTTTGTTGTGACGAGACAGAGAACTGAGGAACATACACTCGCGTGACATCTATGGTGCCATGACTCGGGTTTAACCTGGCTGAAACAACCTCCGCGCGGAAGAGGCCAAGCACAGCAGGAGCCCAACTCAGCGAAGTTCCCGCGCTAGAAGCGGAAGGCAAAGAAACTCAGCACAGGGGAAGGCCCATCGTGCTGGAAACCAGGACAGCGAAAAACAAACTCAGCAGAAAGGTCACGCAGCCCAGTCTCAGATCCCAGAAGACTTCTGGTTAAGGTAAGAAATCCTCACTCCTCTGGCTGGAGGGACATGCCTAACGAAATCTTAATTCCTTTATAATCTCTCATTTCTTGTTCCCTCGAACAGGTGGGCGGCAGGGGGCACAATTGAGGGACTCTGGAGAGGCTACTCCTCAGCATGTCCCAAAGGTGCTCTCTGCTGAGCCCCAGTAGCTGTTACACAAGCCGGTGGGGGTTCTTCTGTCCTTTCTCTTCTCTGTGCCAAGGTTCAGACCAATGAAATTGTGAGCACTGGTCAGATACTTAGCAAATTTTCCAGCGGGCTAGGAAGGGGATTCCTTGGCACGTTTTTCCCACTGCTTTTTCCTCCTGTCCTTCAGCTCTCTCCCGGGACTCAAAAATTCATTGAGAAAATAGAGCTGTAACACTGAAAAAAAATATTAATTAATTAAATAGACCAGTTATCACCTATCTTAACAAGTGTTTTTCACCAGAAATGTACCTGCCTGAGTATTGAGTCTCCAGGTGAATTAAAAATTTTTAAAGAAACATTTACTATGTCAGTATGTCCAGAAAAATAACCTCTGGTTGAATATCATTGTGTATTTTCTTTATAATTGCTTAGGCTCTAATTAGCAATCAGTTTAATAAAGTACATTTGAAATTTATCTCTTATAATGAAACCTTTTAGTTTTAAGAAAAAGGTTTTTTTTTAGTTATTTTATTTTATTTTTTAATTTTATTTCTACTTTATTTTACTTTAAAATACTGTATTGGTTTTGCCATACATTGACATGAATCCACCAGGGGTTCATACAAGATCCCAGTCCTGAATCCCCCTCCCACCTCCCACCCCATATCATCTCTCTGGATCATCCCCATGCCCCAGCCCCAAGCATCCTGTATCCTGTATCGAACATAGACTGGCACTTCGTTTCTTACATGATAGTATACATGTTTCAATGCCATTCTCCCAAATCATCCCACCCTCTCCCTCTCCGTCAAAGTCCAAAAGTCTGTTCTATACATCTGTATCTCTTTTGCTGTCTCGCATACAGGGTCATCATTACCATCTTTCTAAATTCTGTCTATATGTGTCAGTATACTGTACTGGTGTTTTCTGGCTTACTTCACTCTGTATAATCGGCTCCAGTTTCATCCATCTCATTAGAACTGATTCAAATGTATTCTTTTTAATGGCTGAGTAATACTCCATTGTGTATATGTACCACAGCTTTCTAATCCATTCATCTCCATGTCCTGGCTATTATAAACAGTGCTGCGATGAACATTGGGGTACCTGTGTCTCTTTCAATTCTGGTTTCCTTGGTGTGTATGCCCAGCAGTGGGATTGCTGGGTCATAAGGCAGCTCTATTTGCAGTTTTTTAAGGAATCTCCACACTGTTTTCCACAGTGGCTGTACTAGTTTGCATTCCCACCAACAGTATGAGGGTTCCCTTTTCTCCACACCCTCTCCAGCATTTATTGCTTGTAGACTTTTGGATCGCAGCCATTTTGACTGGTGTGAAATGGTACCTCATTGTGGTCTTGATTTGCATTTCTCTGATAATGAGTGATGTTGAGCATCTTTTCATGTGTTTGTTAGCCATCCATATGTCTTCTTTGGAGAAATGCCTATTTAGTTCTTTGGCTCATTTTTTGATTGGGTCGTTTATTTTTCTGGAGTTAAGCTGCATAAGTTGCTTGTATATTTTTGAGATTAGTTGTTTGTCAGTTGCTTCATTTGCTATTGTTTTCTCCCATTCAGAAGGCTGTCTTTTCACCTTACTTGTAGTTTCCTTTGTTGTGCAGAAGCTTTTAATTTTAATTAGATCCTGTTTGTTTATTTTTGCTTTTATTTCCAGTATTCTGGGAGGTGGGTCATAGAGGATCCTGATGTGATTTATGTCAGAGAGTGTTTTGCCTATGTTCTCCTCTAGGAGTTTTATAGTTTCTGGTTTTAAGTTTAGATCTTTAATCCATTTTGAGTTTATTTTTGTGTGTGGTGTTAGAAAGTGATCTAGTTTCAGTCTTTTACAAGTGGTTGACCCGTTTTCCCAGCACCACTTGTTAAAGAGATTGTCTTTACTCCATTGTATATTCTTGCCTCCTTTGTCGAAGATAAGGTGTCCATAGGTGTGTGGATTTATCTCTGGGCTTTCTGTTTTGTTCCATTGATCTATATTTCTGTCTTTGTGCCAGTACCATACTCTCTTGATGACTGTGGCTTTGTAGTAGAGCCTGAAGTCAGGCAAGTTGATTCCTCCAGTTCCATTCTTCTTTCTCAAGATTGCTTTGGCTATTCTAGGTTTTTTGTATTTCCATACAAATCTTGAAATTATTTGTTCTAGTTCTGTGAAAAATACCGCTGGTAGCTTGATAGGGATTGCATTGAATCTGTAGATTGCTTTGGGTAGTATACTCATTTTCACTATATTGATTCTTCCAATCCATGAACATGGTATATTTTTCCATCTATTAGTGTCCTCTTTGATTTCTTTCATCAGTGTTTTATAGTTTTCGATATATAGGTCTTTAGTTTCTTTAGGTAGGGGGTATATTCCTAAGTATTTTATTCTTTTCGTTGCAATGGTGAATGGAATTGTTTCCTTAATTTCTTTTTCTACTTTCTCATTATTAGTGTATAGGAATGCAAGGGATTTCTGAGTGTTGATTTTATATCCTGCAACTTTACTATATTCATTGATTAGCTCTGGTAATTTTCTGGTGGAGTCTTTAGGATTTTCTATGTAGAGGATCATGTCATCTGCAAACAGTGAGAGTTTTACTTCTTCTTTTCCAATTTGGATTCCTTTTATTTCTTTTTCTGCTCTGATTGCTGTGGCCAAAACTTCCAGAACTATGTTCAATAGTAGCGGTGAAAGTGGGCACCCTTGTCTTGTTCCTGACTTTAAGGGAAATGCTTACAATTTTTCACCATTGAGGATAATGTTTGCTGTGGGTTTGTCATATATAGCTTTTATTATGTTGAGGTATGTTCCTTTTATTCCTGCTTTCTGAAGAGTTTTTATCATAAATGGATGTTGAATTTTGTCAAAGGTCTCTGCATCTATTGAGATAATCATATGGCTTTTATTTTTCAATTTGTTAATGTGGTGAATTACATTGATTGATTTGTGAATATTGAAGAATCTTTGCATCCCTGGGATAAAGCCCACTTGGTCATGGTGTATGATCTTTTTAATGTGTTGTTGGATTCTGATTGCTAGAATTTTGTTGAGGATTTTTGCATCTATGTTCATCAGTGATATTGGCCTGTAGTTTTCTTTTTTTGTGGTGTCTTTGTCAGGTTTTGGTGTTAGGGTGATGGTGGCCTCATAGAATGAGTTTGGAAGTTTACCTTCCTCTGCAGTTTTCTGGAAGAGTTTGAGTAGGATAGGTGTTAGCTCTTCTGGAAATTTTTGGTAGAATTCAGCTGTGAAGCCATCTGGACCTGGGCTTTTGTTTGCTGGAAGATTTCTGATTACAGTTTCAATTTCCATGCTTGTGATGGGTCTGTTAAGATTTTCTATTTCTTCCTGGTTCAGTTTTGGAAAGTTGTACTTTTCTAAGAATTTGTCCATTTCTTCCACGTTGTCCATTTTATTGGCATATAATTGCTGATAGTAGTCTCTTATGATCCTTTGTATTTCTGTGTTGTCTGTTGTGATGTCTCCATTTTCATTTCTAATTTTATTGATTTGATTTTTCTCCCTTTGTTTCTTGGTGAGTCTGGCTAATGGTTTGTCAATTTTATTTATCCTTTCAAAGAACCAGCTTTTTGCTTTGTTGAGTTTTGCTATGGTCTCTTTTGTTTCTTTTGCATTTATTTCTGCCCTAATTTTTAAGATTTCTTTCCTTCTGCTAACTCTGGTGTTCTCTATTTCTTCCTTTTCTAGTTGCTTTAGGTGTAGTTAGGTTATTTACTTGACTTTTTTCTTGTTTCTTGAGATATGCCTGTATTGCTATGAACTTTGCTCTAAGCACTGCTTTTATAGTGTCCCACAGATTTTGGGTTGTTGTGTTTTCATTTTCATTCGTTTCTATGCATAATCTGATTTCTTTTTTGATTTCTTCTGTGATTTGTTGGTTATTCAGAAGCGTGTTGTTCAGCCTCCGTATGTTGGGATTTTTAGTATTTTTTCTCCTGTAATTGAGATCTAATCTTAGTGCATTATGGTCAGAAAAGATGCTTGGAATGATTTCGATTTTTTTGAATTTATCAAGGTTAGATTTATGGCCCAGGATGTGATCTATCCTGGAAGAGGTTCCGTGAGCACTTGAGAAAAAGGGGAAATTCATTGTTTTGGGGTGAAATGTCCTATAGATATCAATTAGGTCTAACTGGTCTATTGTATCATTTAAAGTTTGCGTTTCTTTGTTAATTTTCTGTTTAGTTGATCTGTCCATTGGTGTGAGTGGAGTATTAAAGTCTCCCACTATTATTGTGTTATTGTTAATTTCCCCTTTCATGCTTGTTAGCATTTGTCTTACATATTGTGGTGCTCCTATGTTGGGTGCATATATATTTATAATTATTATATCTTCTTCTTGGATTAATCCTTTGATCATTATGTAGTGGCCTTCTTTGTCTCTTTTCACAGCCTTTGTTTTAAAGTCTATTTTATCGGAGATGAGTATTGCTACTCCTGCTTTCTTTTGGTCTCTGTTTGTGTGGAATATCTTTTTCCAGCCCTTCACTTTCAGTCTGTATGTGTCTGTTGTTTTCAGGTGAGTCTCTTGTAGGCAGCATATATAGGGATCTTGTTTTTGTATCCATTCAGCCAGTCTTTGCCTTTTGGTTGGGGCATTCAACCCATTTACGTTTAAGGTAATTATTGATAAGTGTGATCCCGTTGCCATTTACTTTATTGTTTTGGGTTCAGGTTTATATGCCCTTTTTGTGTTTCCTGTCTAGAGAATATCCTTTAGTATTTGTTGGAGAGCTGGTTTGGTGGTGCTGAAATCTCTCAGCTTTTGCTTCTCTGTAAAGCTTTTTATTTCTCCTTCATATTTGAATGAGACCCTTGCTGGGTACAGTAATCTGGGTTGTAGGTTATTTTCTTTCATCACTTTAAGTATGTCTTGCCATTCCCTCCTGGCCTGAAGAGTTTCTGTTGAAAGATCTGCAGCTCTCCTTATGGGAATCCCCTTGTGTGTTATTTGTTGTTTTTCCCTTGCTGCTTTTAATATTTGTTCTTTGTGTTTGGTCTTTGTTAATTTAGTTAATATATGTCTTGGGGTGTTTCGCCTTGGGTTTATCCTGTTTGGAACTCTGTGGGTTTCTTGGACTTGGGTGATTATTTCCTTCCCCATTTTAGGGAAGTTTTCAACTATTATCTCCTCAAGAATTTTTTCATGGTCTTTCTTTTTGTCTTCTTCTTCTGGGACTCCTATAATTCGAATGTTGGAGCGTTTCATATTGTCCTGGAGGTCTCTGAGGTTGTCCTCATTTCTTTTAATTCGTTTTTCTTTTTTCCTCGCTGATTCATTTATTTCTACCATTCTATCTTCTATTTCACTAATCCTATCTTCTGCCTCCATTATTCTACTATTTGTTGCCTCCAGAGTGTTTCTGATCTCATTTATTGCATTATTCATTATATTGACTCTCTTTTATTTCTTCTAGGTCCTTGTTAAACCTTTCTTGCATCTTCTCAATCCTTGTCTCCAGGCTATTTATCTGTGATTCCATTTTGATTTCAAGATTTTGGATCATTTTCACTATCATTATTCGGAATTCCTTCTCAGGTAGATTCTCTATCTCCTCCTCTTTGGTTTGGTTTGGTAGGCATTTCTCCTGTTCCTTTACCTGCTAGGTATTCTTCTGTCTCTTCATCTTGGTTATATTGCTGCATTTGGGGTGGCCTTTCTATATTTTGGGAATTTGTGGAGTTCTCTTTATTATGGAGTTTCCTCACTGTGGGTGGGGTTGTATCAGTGGCTTGTCAAGGTTTCTTGGTTAGGGAGGCTTGTGTTGGAGTTCTGGTGGGTGGAGCTGGATTTCTTCTCTCTGGAGTGCTATGAATTGTCCACTAATGGGTTGTGAGATGTCAATGGTTTTGGAGTAGTTTTGAGCTGCCTGTATATTGAAGCTCAGGGGTGTGTTCCTGTGTTGCTGGAGAATTTGTGTGGTATGTCTTGCTCTGGAACTTGTTGGCCCTTGGGTGGTGCTTGGTTTCAGTGTAGGTATGGAGGCGTTTGATGAGCTCCTATTGATTAATGTTCCCTGGATTCAGGATTTCTCTGATGTTCTTAGGATTTGAACTTAAGCCTCCTGTTTCTGGTTTTCAGTTTTATTTTTACCCTAGCCTCAGGACTTCTCCATCTATACAGCACTGATGATAAAGCATCTAGGTTAAAGATGAAAGGTTTCTCCACATTGAGGGTCACCCATAGAGGTTCACTGAATTACACGGAGAAGAGAAGAGGGAGGGGGTAGTTAGAGGTGACTGGAATGAGATGAGGTGGGATCAAAAGCGGAGAGAGCAAGCTAGCCAGTAATTACTTCCTTATGTACACTCCACAGTCTGGACCACTCAGAGGTGTTCACGGAGTTATACAGGGAAGAGGAGAGGGAGGAAGTAGACAGAGGTGGCCAGGAGGATAAAAGAAGGAAATGAAAGGGAGAGAGAGAGATCCGGCCAGTAACCCGTTCCCTGAGTGTTCTCCACCATCTGGAACACACAGAGATTCGCAGGGTTGGGTAGAGAAGAGAAGGGGGAGGGAGGAGACAGAGGCCACCTGGTGGAGAAAAAGGAGAGTCCAAAGGAGGGGAGAGTGGTCAAGCCAGTAATCTCGCTCTCAGGTAAAATTGGGTACTGAAGACTGGGTTTTCACATGTACAAAATTGACAACAAATACCAAAAAGCAAAGATTAAAAATCTGGAGTAGAGATTGGATTTTCAAAAATATAATATTAAAGAAAAGAAGAGGAAAAAAAGAAAAGCAAACAAACAAAACAAACAAGACAAAAAAAACAAAAAAAAAGCCACGAGTTATTAAAAATAATAATTAGAGAAATAGAGTACTTAAAAATTTAAGAAAGTTAAAAAAAAGAAAAAACAATCACGCAACCCCATCAACTCAAAAAACAACAACAACAAAACCAACCAACAAAAAAAAACAAAAAAATGATTGTAAAAGTGGTAAAGGTATATCTGGCCCTTTCTCTGGTGTTGTGGGTTGTGTGGGGTCACTTCCAAGGCAGTTCGCTCTGTTTAACTTCCTCTGTTTGCTGGTCTCTTCCGTGCCTGATTTCCGTCTTGACACAGGGAGGGCGGTGGTGGACACATTAGGCTCACTATTCAGTCGCGCTGTGGGGAGGGAGGGATGCTGCAAACAAATATTACTGGCATGTGCTTGCAGTGTCTCATCCACTCTGGGCTTGCCCCTGCTCGCAGCGCACACCACTCAGGCTCTACATAGCTCTGCTGGGGAACCGTTTGAGGCCGGCCCTAGGCTTCATGCACCTCTCCGGTTTAAGCCGCTCAGGCTCAGCGCTCAGGAAGCCCTCAGAGGTGCAGATTTGTCTGGGCCTGTGTTTTGTGCCGTTCCCAGGTCCGAGTGGCTCAGGAGTTTGGCGAGCGCAATCGCTGCGACTATGGCCTTTCCCTGCTGCTCAGTTTTCTGGGTGTACCACTGGCGTTCCTTCTCAGGCGGATGATGACTGTCCAGAACCCCCAGAAGTCTTAGTTAACAAAGGAACCTGCTTGCATTTTGGTAGGTAATGTCTCTCTTGGGCTGCGATTGCCCCCTTCCAGCCCTTAAGGCTCTGGCTGCCTGTCACGGGAGGGGGATGGTCTGCAGCCGGCTATTTCCGATCCGTCCTTTGTTCTGTGCGCGGTCCTGGCGGTGTCTTATGTTCGAGCGTTTCACGTGGTAGCTATCTCACAGTCTGGTTTGCTAGCCCAAGTTAGTTCGCTCTGTCCACGTGCGGGGCGTTCCACTCCGATTCTCAAGAAAAACACTGCAGCCCGCGCCTCCCGCGGCCTGATTCTTAAAAACTACTGCCGGCTGCGCCTCCTGTTCCTCCCTGCCCAGCCCCCACTTGCTAGTGGCGGATGCAGGCGTCTGCGCTACTTTTCCGCTGGGGGAGTTACTGTTGGGCTCATAATCTGTTGGTTTTAATTATTTATTTATTTTTCCTTCCTGTTATGTTGCCCTCTGTGCTTCCAAAGCTCGCCACAGACTCGGCTGCGAGAATGTTTCCTGGTGTTTGGAAACCTCTCTTTTTAAGAATCTCTTCCCGGGACGGGATTCCCTTCCGGGGACGGAGCTCCCTCCCTACCTCCTTTGTCTCTTTTTTCGTCTTATTATATTTTTTCCTACCTGTTTTTGAAGCCAATGGTCTGCTTTGCTGGGTGCCTGATGTCCTCTCCCAGCATTCAAAAGTTGTTTTGTGGAATTTACTCAGCGTTGAAATGTTCTTTTGATGAATTTTTGAGGGAGAAAGTGGTCTCCCCGTCCTATTCCTCCGCCATCTTAGGACCGCCCCTCAAGAAAAAGTTTTAAATGAAATGTCAAGTGCATAATTAACATTTTTCTCTGGACTGTTAAAATTGCAGTATTGTTAATTAAACAGGTGTAATCAGCGTCTGGGATTCATATGTAACCTGTTTAAAATCCAAGGCTTTTTAAAAAGGATTGTGAAATTTATCAGGGTATGTAAAGTAGCAAAAACTCTTCACCCACCTTTCATTTTTAACTAAATCTCTGCAACAAAATATCTCTAGTCTTTGAATGAAATGAAGGAAGCAAAGTCGGGAGGAAAACTGAGCAGGTTTTGTCCCTTTTAAGAGTCTCAGCCTGGGTGTGGCTGGTGGGTGCACTGGTGGGTGCACGCAGAGGCCTAAAGGAATGAATATTTACATGCCTGATGTTTACAAAGCCCTTTCCATACTCTTGTCCTTGAAGGGTGGCGGGGGACTCCCATAGGTGATGATGAATCACCTGCTGCAGAAAGGTTGATGGGGACAGGCACCAACCAGCTGCATCTTCAGAGCAAAAAATAAAGTAACAGAGACAAAAGTTAAAAGAAAAGGAAGCAGTATGAGTAAAGTGGTTTTCTCCTGCAGTCAGAACTCAGATATCCGAAGATGTAGTCATTTGTCTATTCCATTTATACCAGAGGCATATTGTTAAATTGGTTAATGGAAAGGAAAAATGTTTAACAGATAATGTTATTCTTTATGTGAAGTACCATCTGTGTACTGAGTTCTGAATGTTCCTGGATATGGAAGAGAGGAAATGTTATGGAATTTCAAGTTTGCCTCCTCTGCTGTCTTTATCTTGGATATAGTATGACAAACATAATCACATTTATCTCCTGGAGCATAAAGAGTTTTAATCACCCTATTAACCAGGATGACATTTTTCACAGACTTAAAAAGGAATAGAACAGACATTATCTCCCCATAAGCAATCCATTTCATGGAGGCTGAGCACTAGAAATTCTTTAAAGGATGGATAACACAAGCCATTTCCATTTCATGTGCAAGCCAACATTAAGGCGGCTCCCGTTAAAGAGTGCTGCTCACCCTGGTTGAGCGTTAAGCTTTACATTTAGACCCTGCGCGCCAAAAGAGCTATTAGAGAAAGCAGTGTAGAACATACAGAGAAAAACGCGACGGGCAGGGAGGGGCAGCTTCCAAGACCTCAGGATTCGTGCCAGGATAAAAAAAAAAAACGTATTCTGGTAAGTTCTAGCTGCCTTGTAAAGACATATCCATGGGCTGCTGTTATTTTCAGAGTCAAGAAAATATGGTTTGTGAACAAACCGGGAATGAAAAATAGGTCATGGGACCTGCCTCACAGGCTGCCCAGTGGCTGGTCTCTATAAGAAACATGGATGCTAACAACAGCAGAGCGAGTGAGCCGCCGTCTGGGCCCCTCGGAGCTGAAGCGTGACTGCGGGTGACCCCCATTCCATCCGCGCTGACACAGGCCGACACTGGGAAAAAACCCACCTCAGCCGCTCAGTCAAAGGGCGGCCCCCGATCATCTCGCCTGTCGTACATTCTGTTTCATCTCATGGATAGTGTGGGACCCGGCTTGCAAATTAATCCTTGCAACCTACAGGGAACGTCTGAGAAATGAAGCGGGGTGGGGAAAGCCCAGGGGGACAGAAGTAATTAAAATCCACTGAATTTAGTGATTTCACTGGGGGCAAAATTTAATCTCTCCTAGGTTCGGTTCCGTATGGCCTTCAAAACAAAAATTTAAGTCCAAGGGAAAATAAAATTTTCTCCCATGAAAGCCAGCAAAGTACACATTTTCATAGTATTTTACCATGTTCAAGTGAGACGTTTTTCCTTTCTGCTGAGTCACTTGAGTACAGTTTCAGGTACGTCGGTCTCTCTGTTGGTGTTATCAGGATTAATTATCAAAGCTGTGCTTTTGTGAGTCTGGAAGGAAAGGCGGCGTCTCCCACAAGCAGTGACATTAATCTGTAACAGCGAGTGAGGCTGCTGGCAGATTTCATCTGCGGGCAGATAACTCAGTTTTGGAGAAAATTATAATAGTACAGTTACCAGGATGCACAGAGTTCAACTTTTCTGCCCAAGTATCAGTGGAGTGATTCAGGACCTTAATTTACATTTTTTACATAAGCTAGGTGACACCTTTTGCCTTTGGTGAGGCAAGATCACTTAACTAAAAAAGAAAACCATAGTAAAAAAAAAAAAAAGATTCTATATAAATGTTCTATGACAGAAGATTTAAAAGCCATTTTTAATAAGACTCCTCTAAGAACCTAAATCAGGCCAACGGAGGAAGCTTGACATATTTGTAGAACACCTCCTACCCACTCACCTGAAAACCCTCCAAATTCACTTTCACGCTGCCTGACGCCAGGGCTGAGGGGGAACGTAGGTCTGCAGCCTGACAGAGAACACGAGGCACAGCCAGGGCGCTGCCGGCAACTCCAGCACGAGGGCCCGCCGTCTGAGAACAAGTGGACAGAACTGAGCGTGAAGCTTGGGGTTACCGTCCTCTGCCAAACTCTGCAGAGCCCCTTGGCTCTGCCAACCTGGGTGATGGGAGGTGTTTACTTCTGTCACTACCGGGTGCCTTCTCCAGCTGTCCCTGTTGTCGGGTGTTTCCCTCTGCTTGCTACGCTGAGGGAAACCCAAAGGGTGGACAGCCTCACCTGGACCACCTGGGCACTACTTAGCAGGGACAGGCCATCACCGCCTCCACCTTTGCCTGCATCCTTTCATCGCCCTTCAGTTGCAGTGGCCACAGCTAATTAGAGATCCTTTGGCTGGGATAGAGGTTAAAAAACTAAATTCTAGTAGTAAATCTCATGCAAAGCGGAAAATAAGACCTTGTCAAAAAAAATAAGAATTACAACCCTATGGACTGTAGCCCGCCAGGCTCCTCTGTCCATGGGATTCTCCAGGCACAGATACCGGAGTGGGTTGCCATTTCCTTCTCCAGGGGATCTTCCTGACCAGGGATCAAACCCAGATCTCCTGCCTTGCAGGCATTCTCTGCCATCTGAGCCACTAGGGAAGCCCAAATTCTAGTAGTAAATCTCATACAAAGGTAAAATCAGACCTTGTCAAAAAATAAGTGAGGAAACCCTGCACTCTGAGCTTGCTCTTAAGCCAGCCATGATTCTCTTTCATAGATTCTCACTACGCATGATGGTAGTAAAGTATCTGTGGAAACAGCACTTTAGCAAGTCTTCCAACTCCATTTAAAGGGAGACTTTTTTTCGACACCAAAGGATAAGCCAGGCTCCACCATGGTTGCTGAGAATGCAGGGCAGGCGGGATCCCTGTGTTGGCATCACCAGGATTAATTACCAAAGGCCATGCTTTTGTGAGTCTAGAAGGAAGCACCCCACAAGCTTTACTCGGGCTCATCCGGAGTTGCAGGCGGGTGGCACGTCACCCTGCAGGACAGGCTCTGACTCAACAGAGCCCAGGTTCCCCAGTGCCTCTGCACGTACCTCGTGCAGAAGGATTCCCAAGGGACCTGTCCGGGTGTGACGTCTCTGATACATCTGCTGACAGTGAGTTGTGGGCAGCGCCCAGAATCTTCGCAGGAGAGCATCTGCTTCAACTTCTCAACAGTCCAGGTTATGACCGAAGGAGCAGGGAGGGAAAGGCTAGTTAAAAAACACAGGGTCAGGGGACCCTGGAGAGACATTTATATCCCTGATAGCAAGGCAGGTATTCGTCCTTGTGGAGTTTCTGTAGGTTCAGGGTTAAGCCCTTAGTGAATACAGGAAGGGAGGGGAGGAGGAAGTGGGAGAAAGGAAACAGAGAGGGAGGAAGTGGGGGAAAGATGGAGGCCAGGATGAAGCAGAGAGAGAAGCGGGAGGAGGAGGCCTTCCTCACCGGAAGGGGGCCCACGAGTCCAGGGTCTACACGTCCAGCTCCCAAAGAAGCGGACGCCCGCCTTCTCATCCACATTTACAAGGCCACCGACACAAGGAAAGACGAGCATCTCAGAAACTGACGAACAACTAGTTTCTGAAGTGGATCCTGGGCCCTTGCTGGGGTTTCCAACTCCCAGTCCTAGGACGAGACAGTCCAGAGATGAAAAATTAAACAGCAAGATCCTAATGTCTCCACCAGCTCTGAGTTGCAGGAAGGGACAGAGGAAGAAAGGCCTGGAAGCCCAAGTGTCACTCGGGGTGACCTCGTGTCCAATCTGGCTGGGTAGCACCTGGTCAGCACTCAGAGCTGTGACTGGAGAACATTCTCCCTGAAGACAAACCATCTCAAAAGCAAGAAGATCCCTGCGCCTCCTCATTTCACTTTGGAAGCCTCACTCTTCCCATTCGTTGGCAACGCCGTCTAGAAACAAGGTGCCTTCCTCCTCTCTGGGGCAGAGAATTTTATTTTGCAGCCAGAGCCCGAGGGGAAGTTCTGAGAGTCCTGAGAGCAGGAAGGGCGCAGGGCACCATGGGCTTGGACCCTGGAGCGCAGCACTGCTCACTGAAGCAGTCGGGCAGAAACCAGCCCACCGCCCACCTCCCTGTGGACCTGGTGTGCCCTGGAAAGGACTCCAGTAATTCTCCCTAATCCACCCAATTTGCGCCTCTGATTTAAGCTTCGGCAGTTCACCTGACTTTTACACTAGTCGCTAAATCGTTCTGAGCCGCGGGCCATCACATGCTAATTACCCAGAATGACAAGCCCGCAAGTCAGCTGGTCTCCCTGGGTTGTGTGTGACAGAGGTGCGGGGCGTGTTAGACAGGTTTGGGCTGGCAGGTTAATATCAGCCCTTCTGGCATCAATGTGTCATGCTGCACTCCGTGCCTGAGCTTTAAGGACTAAGATTAAAAACCGTTCTCTTAAATCCACCACAGGCTGACAGTCTTACGGGCCCTGAACTGTCCTGGCCGCGTGCAGTGACTTTTCTCTGTGGCTCCAAACTTCTAAATCACCCGCTCTTAGTACCCCAGGAACTGTGCCACCTGCTCTGGTCATTGGTCACGTCCATTGGTCAGTGACAGGGCAGGCCCAGGGCTGGGCGGCAGCATCCCTGAGCTAAGTGGAGGCAAGGCTTCCCTGGGGGTCCAGTGGTTAAGAACCCTCCTGCCAATGCAGGCAACATGGGTTTGATCCCTGGTCCGGGAAGATCCCACCTGCCTCGGAGTAACTCAGCCCATGTGCCACAGCTACTGAGCCCGCTCGCCCAGAGCTCGTGCCCCAAGACGAAAGGAGTCACTGCAGTGAACAGCCCGCACACAGGAACTGGAGCGCAGCTCCCGCTCCCGGCTGCAACTAGAGATTATGTTTAGCTGTTCATTCGTGTCCGACTCTTTGTGACCCCGTGGATTGTAGATGGCCAGGCTCCTCTGGCCACGGGAGTCTCTAGGCAAGAGTCCTCGAGTGGGTTGCCATGCCCTCTTCCAGGGGATCTTCCCCACCCAGGGATTGAACCCAGGTCTCCCACGTTGCAGGTGGCTTCTTTACTGTCTGAGCCACCAGGGCAGCCCTAAGTAACTAGTGTTCCAATGCTTACTGAATTAACAACACGAAGGCTCTTCAAATACTGCATACAATCACCTAATAACCAATCAATTTAACGAACTGGGTTGTGGAGTTACCCATCAGTGCTCTGCTGGAGCTGACCTGCAAAGTGAGGCCGGTGTCTCTCTAACTCCAAAGTTTAATGAACATCAGACTGGTAGCTGAAATCAGCCATGGTGAGAGTATTAATATCACAAGTATCAGTCAGCACTACACAACAGGGCACTTTTTTACGAGAGAAAAGCATTCACCAGCACAATGTATGACCAGCATATTTGGTCGTATATTCATTTGTTCAGATACACCACTAGAGAAAGCCTGAGCCAAGCAATGCAGACCCAGTGCAGCCGGAAGCAAACAAACAGGAGGAGGAGGCAGGGAGCTCCGAGTGCCCGTGTGTGTCTGGTCTGCCGCAGGAGACGCTCCTAAACACCACCCGGTAACGTCAGGTGCGCCTGATAAAGAGGAAGCGCCTCCAGCTCCGCGGCAGCGCCCGAGCCACCCCTTCTCCAACCCCAGTCTCTCTCCATTTTATTCCCTCTTGGCCCTCCCTCTCCTGACGCCCCGACACCTTCTCCAGCTCCTGGCCTTCCAGGTCCTCCTCCCCTAAACTCCTGGAGGAGTGAGATGCTGTCAGTAAGCAGAGGAGCACTCACTCCAACTAGGGGAGTCCTCCCGACCTCGTGGCTGGCAGAAGGTCAAGGCTGGGGGGAGTGTCCCCAGTTCCTGGGGGTTCCGAGGAAGTTTCTCTGGGTGCTCCGCCCTCGACCTGCCTTGGAGCCAGCAGGGTTCTCCCGGGGAGAGTTGGCGAGCTTCCCAGGTACTGCACACCAGCCCCAGCCTTTTCTTCTCCCCGAGCAAGGCCTGTGGACCAGGGATCTGCTCGGTTGTTACCTCTTCTCAAATGGCGCCTGTAACAGTCCGCCAGCACCTTCTCTTCTGTCTGAAGAGGACTTGATCTGTCCTCAGCACGTGTGAGGCCATGAGCTCTGCCCCACGCCCTTTCCCCAGCTGCAAGCGGCCTTCCTGGCCTGGGGGGTCAGTTCCCAACCCGAGTCCTTGTGTAGGGTCGGTTAGTGAGCTTGTCTGCCGTACCGTGACGGGCCAGCGAACATCTCTGCGGCTAAACGCCTTTAGACAAATCTCATTATAAACCTTTACAGATGTCTTCACATTGCACTTGGAGGGGGGAGGGGAGGTCTGAGTCCCTTCCTTCTCTTCCCCATCCTCCCAGGCTCCCCTGGCCTCCCTGGCCTTAACCCTAAACCCAGGCCCTCCAGTGACAGCTGGGATGAGTGTAGGCAAATGACACGTAGAGGCCCGCTGTCTCCATCTCTAAAGCACGTAGAGGAACTCCCCCCATCCGTGTTGGGAGGGTTAAATGCTTGAGGCAGTGATCAAGCCCTGAGCTCCTGCCCGTGCTGCGGAGGCAGCCAGTGGATCCGTCAGTCGTGAGCTCCGCCTCCCTGCTCCCCACGCACCCCTCTGCACCCCACCATCTGCAGGCTCCTCCTGAGCCCTGGGTCTCCTGACCCTGTGCACCTCGTGGGGCCCTCGTGGGGCCCCTCAGACCTGGCCTTCGGAGGCCACACCTGCTGGTGAGCCAGACACCGCAGGGGATGGTCCCCTTCACCCCAATGCACCCCTAAGCACTCAGACCACCAGGCCTCTAAGTGGGGGACAGAGGAGACACGACGCCCCAGGTTCACCCCAGGGACCCTGCGGAAAGGAGGGCTCCTGCCCCTCGGAGCTCTGCGGGCACCCTGGTTCTCAAACCTCCATCAGCCCCGAACAAGAAGCACCTGGATCACTGAGAAACCACGGGTCGGGTGTCCATGGCTGGTGGGGGGCAGGCGGAGAATCTGCCTTTTCTAACAAGGTCCCGGGGTCGCTGACCCCGTTGGTTCGGGGACCACCAGCTGAGAACCGCGGCCCTGTTAGCGTCTACCTTGGAGGATGGCGCTGGGGACAGAAGGTGTCTGTCACAGGACATCATCTTTGCTAAACAGCCTTCTCAGGCACCCTGACTCAGCTTTCACCGACTGAGAAAAACCTCTGTCGCCCGGGCAGTCTCCCCCCGAGGCCCACCCTGCATCTCCCCGCCTCTCGTCACCACCGATTCACTTCCCAGACATGAGCTTGACTCTCACCCAGGCAGCCGGCGTGGGACGGGCCCCCCCACTCCCTGCCCCCGGGGGACACAGACCCCCAGAGACGCAAGGGAATCGTTCAGAAATGGGTCGTGGGCACCTGGACATGTCTGACCAGTCTCAGCCCCCAAGCTGGTTCCCGGGGGAGGGAGACAGGGTCACAGTAATGTCAGCCTGACCCGAGTCCTTCCCCACAGACCTGGGAGAACAGCCTGGAAGGGGTGGGGGTGCTGTAAGCTGGGTGAGGAGGACCCAGGAAGGCAGACTTGGGGAAGGCCTGGCCGAGAGGGAAGTGAGTCTGCTTATAAAAGGCCTTGGCTGACCCCTGGGAAGCTGGGGTACCACCTCTATGCGATGGGGTGTCCATGGGGTTTTCGGAGTTTGGGACGTTCTGAAACTGGCATTTCCTTTCAATCATTCGTTCACGTGAAGTACAATCATTAAGTGCCTGGTAGGTCCCCGAGGGACACGACCGTGATTAAATAAAGAGCCCCACCTTTGAGCACCTCTGGTTTACTTGCAGGACGGGTGGTGGTGGAGGAGATGCTCTTTCAACTGTGGAGGATGGATGGAGGAAGAGACCGTGGCCTGACCCGGGGCAGCTCCTGCTCACCGCTCAGCCCCAGCCCCACGTTGCACTGCCAGGGCCTTGCTTGCACACGCGTGTGGACACCAGACAACACCCGGCACCCTACTAGCCCCAGGGGCATGAATACCTGTGGGGCAGGCTTCTCTGGGAAGACCCAGGGAAAGAGCCAGGGCCAGGTGGGCCCCCCTCCAAGCCAGGCCGTCCTGGAGCCGAGCACTGAAGTCGCCCTCTGCCCTCAGGCTGCAGAGGCCCTTGTTGCTGTCACCAAATGAACACAGTACTGGAATGCTCTTGTGTCCCTTTGAGAACTAATACACCGACTGCGACTTTATTTTCTCTACTCAGACAAAGAAACTTCTGCCAGGCCGCGTGTTTCCATCTTTGCTTTAGCTGCCAGGATGCTCAGCACCAAGTTTAACCTTGAGTCATAGCAATGTTATCACCTTCTTCCTCCTGCATGTGTTTCTAGCTTTCTATTTCCATCTTAGCAACATTATTATGCTTCCATATCTTTTATTGGAAGCAGCCTCAAACCCTTTTCAGAAGCCAATAGGGTATAAGTTATAAAAATTAATATTGCTGAAATCTTCCCATTGTTGCTTTCTTATTTCTGGACTATCTGAAGGCCTGACTTGGAGTCTGTGATAAATTAAATGTGAGATGTCTTGTGCACCGACAAGTTCTAAAATTTCTATTTCTGTGAAAGACCCTGGGCTGCTATAATCCTGGGCTCACAACTGGGAACTTTTCAAGGGAAACTGGTTTGTAAGCATCATTACTTCCTGTAGCGACTGCGTGCAGCACCTCACCCACACCCAAAATCGGGGGATTATTCTTAGCCAGCCTGAATATCCCTGTCTTCTCTAGGCCCTTTGCACGTGAAGCATTAATATCAGCCCCTCCCTCAACCACAGGTCCCTTCTGGGAATGGTTCTCCTTGTTTGACCTGGTCGGGTCTGCTCCTCTCTCTGGCCTCCCCCACACCCAGCTGGGCTCCCGGGTGAGGTGGGGCCTTCCTCATCTTCTGGGGCACATAAGCAAAGCACCTGCCACTTGCAGGAGCAACCCTGATCCTACCTGTGGGTCAAAGTTTGAGCGAAGAACAGCCTTCTTAAAAAGAATCTACAGCACTAAAATTTATAAAGCACTGGCAAAAGTCACAGCTGCAGAAAGGTCAGCTATGAGTCTCACATGAACAACGTCATCACAACTATTTACATACATGCAGTTCTTACTGGGTGCTGAGGTTCCTGTGATTTTGAAAATCTTTTTTACCTTATACAGCACTGATTTTCTTTTTTTTCCCCAGTGACCGTGAATTACTCTTCTAACTAGATAAAAAGTGGAGCTTAAAAAAAAAAGTATTGAGAATAAAAAAACGTTGCCTGTGAACCTATTCGCAGGGCAGCAATGGAGACGCAGACCCAGAGAACAGACCAGGGTGGGGGCGAGGAAGGAGGCGGTGAGATGAATGGAGAAGGAGCGTGGAAGCATATACACTACCGTACGGAAAATAGACAGCCAGTGGGAATTTGCTGTATGACTCTGGGAACTTAAACCGGGACTCTGCAACAACCTAGAGGCGTGGGAATGGGCGGGAGGTGGGGGGGAGGGGACATATATACACCTGTGGCTAATTCATGTTGAGGTCTGGCAGAAATGAATATTGTAAAGCAATCATCAATCATTTAAAAATAAATAGGTTGATCAAAACTCCCTGAAAGTTCTCCAGTCCAGTTCCCAGGAGAGGAAGCAGAAATGCCCTGCTGCCCTTTCTAGAATCAGAGCCCCCACCTCCCAAAGCCTGTCTTCAAGCCAGGCTCCTGCCTGCCCAGCACCTTTAAGATTAGATCTCCCCACATCCTCTCTGCCTCTGCAGTGCAGCCCAGGCTCCCTCCTGCCTGCCCAATATGCCCCATGTGGATGAATCAGGTACAACCCCTGCCCCCAAGGTGTATCCGAGGCCTAACCCCAGTATCCATGAAGGTGACTTTATTTGGAAACAGCGACTTTGTAGATATAATCAAATATGACTGGTGTCCTTATAAGACTAGGAGAAGGGACACAGATGTGGGGAATATGGCCATGTGATCAGATTTGGGGGCGGGGGGGAGGGGCAGAGACTGGAGGCATGCCTCTGCAGATCAAGAGGCCAAAGCTTTCAGGGAACCCCACAGCCTAGGAGGCAGATTCTCCCCCGAGCCTTCACAGAGAGCCTGGTGACACTCCGGACACCTGGATTTCGAACTTCTGGCCTCCAGAATAAATTTCCTCTGAGAGAATAAATTTCCTTTGTTCGAAACTGACGCCGGAACGGATGCAAGGCCTGTATGCTCCGCACTGACATGCGTCCCATAGCCTGAAGCCCCATGCGCTACCGGCCCATCCCACCAGGCTGCTGCTCCCACCCCAGGCTTGCGGCCTGCCTGGACGCATCTCAGGATGCGCCGGCTCCTGGAAGAGCCTGGCCCATGTCTGCTACTCTGCCTCCCACGCCCTTCCTGCACCCAGCACGCTGCACATGCTGGACAAACGTCCCCGTCTCAGGATATCTCAGCCTCTCCCGCTCTCTCCGAGGCACCACGAGGGCCATTCCTCCGAAGACCCGCCTACACTCCCTTTCCCAGTCTTGCCGCGTTTGTGTTTTCAGCGACTCCGCGGAGCGCAGATTGTAGGCTGGATGGGACCATGGGGAGGGGCCCTCCCGAACTGAAGCTGCACTTCACGCTTCTCCCAGCAGAGGGCGGCCGAGCTCCGGCGCCGCCGCCGCCGCCGCCGCCGCGCGTCGAGGTCTGCGGGCGCGGGAACCGGCCGCGGGGACAGCCCGGCGCCGTCGGGGGCCCAGGCCGCGCAGGGTGGGGCGGCGGAGCTGAGACTCTCATCTTGTGACACGGTGACCAGGGCTCGGGCTCGTTCTTCCTGGAGGACGGGCACCAGCCCACCTCGTGTCCCCGGGCCTCCCTCGCTTGCTCTGTCCCCAGTCGCTGCTTCCTCCTCTCCTTCTGCGTCCACTTCCTGACCCTGGGCCATCGGGGCTCCAGGACCCAGGCGGCCCGGCTCAGACCCGCGTCCCAGACGCGCGGCCAGAGCCACGTGGTCACACGTGCACCCCCACCCCCACCCATCCCCACTCCAGGCGGCTGACAGTCCCCGAAGGCATGGCCCTCAGAGTCGTGTAGGGTCTTCGTCCCCAGGACCAGACCTCCAGCTGCATCCAGAACCCATGCACCCCAGCGCACTCCCATTCCTTATCTGCAGGCTCCCTCTGCCCCTCAAGCCCCCAAGGCACCCCCTCATCCCCACTGTGGATGCCCCTACCCTCCCTCCTCAAAAAACGTCTTAATGACCGGGATAACCATGATGCTGTGATCACTCTCCTAGAACCAGACATCCTGGGGTGTGAAGTCAAGTGGGCCTTAGAAAGCATCACTAGGAACAAAGCTAGTGGAGGTGATGGGATTCCAGCTAAGCTATTTCAAATCCTAGAAGATGATGCTATCAAAGTGCAGCACTCAGTATGCCAGCAAATTTGGAAAACTCAGCAGTGGCCACAGGACTGGAAAAGGTCAGTTATCATTCCAATCCCAAAGAAAGGCAATGCCAAAGAATGTTCAAACTACTGCACAATTGAGCTCATTTCACATGCTAGTAAGGTAATGCTCAAAATCCTTCGAGCTAGGCTTCAACAGCACATGAACCAAGAAATTCCAGTTGTACAAGCTGAATTTAGAAAAGGCAGAGGAACGAGGGATCAAACTGCCAACATCTGTTGGATCATAGAAAAAGCAAGGGAATTCCAGAAAAACATCTATTTCTGCTTCACTGACTACACTAAATTCTTTGATTGTGTGGATCACAACAAACTATGGAAAATTCTTAAAGAGATGGTAATACCAGACCACCTTACCTGCCTCCTGCAAAACCTGTATGCAGGTCAAGAAGGAAGTTAGAACCTGACATGGAACAAAACTGGGAATGGAGTACGTCAAGGCTGTCTATTGTCACCCTTCTTATTTAACTTATATGCAGAGTACATCATGAGAAACGCTGGGCTGGATGAAGCACAAGCTGGAATCAAGACTGCTGGGAGAAATATCAATAACCTCAGATATGCGGATGACACCACCCCTATGGCAGAAGGTGAAGAGGAACTAAACAGCCTCTTGATGAAGGTGAAAGAGGAGAGTGAAAAAGTCAGTTTAAAACTCAGCATTCAAAAATGAAGATCATGGCATCCAGTCCCATCACTTCATGGCAAATAGATGGGGAAAAAATGGAAACAGTGACAGGTTTTATTTTCTTGGGCTCCAAAATCACTGTGGATGGTGACTGCAGCCATGAAATTAAGATACTTGCTCCTTGAAAGAAAAGCTATGACAACCCTAGACGGCATATTAAAAAGCAGAGACATTACTTTACTGACAAAGGTCTGTCTAGTCAAAGCTATGGTTTTTCCAGTAGTTGTGTATGGATGTGAGAGTTGGACCGTAAAGAAGGCTGAGCACTGAAGAACTGATGCTTTAGAACTGTCGTGCTTGAGAAGAGTCCCTGGGACAGCAAGGAGATCAAACCAGTCAATTTTAAAGGATTGGAAGGACTATTCCTAAATATTCTTTGGAAGGACTGATGCTGAAACTGAAACTCCAATACTTTGGCCACCTGATGCGAAGAGCCGACTCACTGGAGAAGACCCTGATGTTGGGAAAGATTGAGGGCAGGAGGAGAAGGGGATGACAGGGGACGAGATGGTTGGATGACATCACTGACTCAACGAATGTAAGTTAGAGCAAACTCCGGGAGACAGTAAAGGACAGGGAGGCCTGGTGTTTCAGTCCATGGGGTCGCAGAGAGTCCGACACAAATGAGTGACTGGACGCCAACTGCCCTCCCCACCCCCGTCGTCGGAGTCATAGCTGGAGGGGGCACACCTGCCCAGCCACTGCCTCTTTGAGATCCCAGCAGTGTGTCTGGCAGTTTGGGTCTGATGTAACTTTGCCCAAGTGTTTGCCTTTTCTCTACTTTTTTGAGTGACTTTTTTTCCCCTTGCTGCCAGTAACTACAATGTTCAAGGCGGAAAAGAGAGAAGCAAGTAAGTGAACGCCTAAAACCCCAGCCTCTGCCAGTAACCATGTTAACATCTCGGTGTGGGTACCGCCACTGTGCCCTGTGTGTACACGTATTCTTTTTCCCAAACAGGGGTCACACCCTCTTGGGACCTCTGTACCCTGCTCTTCCACTTGATGACCTTCAGAGCATCTCACCACCAAGGCTGCAGCTGAAAACGCAGCCGGGAGCCCCCAGGCCAGCAAGGGCTCCTTCCGGGAACCTCCAGGGAGCAGGAGTGGCCCAGGGCACCTGTCTTCCAGGCTGGCACTGCCCATGCCCTGGGTGGGTAAAGTTTCTACTAGGCTGCAGCTGCCTGGGGTCTGATTCCGCCTTTTGAAGGGCCTCCCGTGCCCGCCCCCTTTCCTTTGGCCCTGCCTACCTTTGAGTAGAAACACTTCTGCCCTTCTCTCTCCTGTGACTAAGTTTGAGAAACAAAATGAATCGGTATCCACACACGAAGAAACACCGTTCTCCTTTCTGCATCCAAAAAGTCTGGAAGGATGGGCCTCTAGAACAGTGGTTCTCCACGTGGGGAGGGGTGGGTGGAGGCGATTCTGACCCCAGGGACCTTTGCCAACGTCTGGAGACACCTCTGTCCTGTCTTGGGGGCTGCTACTGGCACCTAGTGGACAGAGGCCAGAGATGCTGCTGAACAGCCCGCGTGCACAGGGCAAACCCAGACGTGAAGGGTTAGCCACCCCAAAGGCCACAGGACCAAGCCCCGGACTCCCGCTCCAGGTGGTCCTCAACACCCTCCTTGGGGCCCACGAGCCTGGCGGCCTTGGTTGGCCTGCAGTGCCACCCGAGGGGCCATGGCTGTGACTGGTCACTGCTCGGCCTGTCCGTTCAGCCAGGACATGAAAGGGCTGGTGACAAAGAAAGGCTGAACGGCAAGTCTGCGGAGTGAGAGGATAGGGCAGAGGCTGGGCTGGGCTGGGCTGGGGGGGCTAACTTGGTAGCTGGCAGGCCCCGTTTTTCTGTCAGGGATTCAGATTTTCCTGAGCTGCTGGGGGGAAATCACTTTCAAAGTGATTTGGGACCACCTGCAATTCACCCCTTTTGACTGCAGACTCCCAGGGTGTTAGAGCCCAGGGGAACCTGTTATTGTTCAGTCACAAAGTCATGTCCAACTCTTTGCAACCCTATGGACGGCAGCATGCCAGGCCTCCCTGTCCCTCACCATTTCCTGGAGTTTGCCCAAGTTCATGTCCATTGAATCGGTGATGCCATCCAACCACCTCATCCTCTGTTGCTCCCTTCTCCTGCCCTCAATCTTTCTCAGCATCAGGGTCTTTTCCAATGAGTTGGCTCTTCGCATCAGGTGGCCAAAGGATTGGAGCTTCAGCTTCAGCACCAGTCCTTCCAATGAATAGTCAGGGTGGATCTCCTTTAGGATGGACTGGTTGGATCTCCTTGCAGTCCAAGGGACTCTCAAGAGTCTTCTCCAACACCACAGTTCAAAAGCATCAAGTCTTCAGCGCTCAGCCTTCTTTAGGGTCCAGCTCTCACATCCGTACATGACTGCTAGATGAACCATCGTTCGGACTCGATGGACCTTTGTCGTCAAAGTGACGTCTGATCTGACTGCCTCATTTTCCAGGTGGGACGCGGCACCCTCTGAGCTGTGCCCAAAGCCTGGCGCCTTGGGTTTTGAACTTACAGAGGGCAGCTTCTCCCCTCCAGGCCCCACCTGTCTCGGGCTCTTTCACTGCATCCCTCTCGAGCCAGGGGCAGAGGAGTTGCTCCCCGTCACAGGTGAAGACACGGAGGCTCTGACTCCGCGTTGAGTCACTCCAGGTGAGTCACCTGAAGCCACACAGCAGGAGGGGAAGAGAACTTCGACCCAGGTTCCTCTCGGCCTAAAGCAGACCAGGCCGTGGGCTGTCAGACTCAACTGCCCATGGAATCACTGGGGCGTCTGAACATGCTGTTGCCCAGGTCACCCCCCAGACCCCGATTTAGTTGGTCTGGGGGCTGTGTGGGCACCAAGACATTCAAACGCTCCCAGAGCATCCCGCACACAGCAGTTAGTGAGCCCTCAGGCCACATGCTTGGACCCATGCCCAGCCGCCTAGCTTAATGTTAGGGTGTGATGGCGTGGGGCAGAGGAGGAGCTGATTCAAGAAATCATGAGATCTCTGAATGTCTTCTTGGGAAAAGCCCATATTTGGCGTCTGGAACCCTCAGGGTGGGCTTCAAATGGGCTTGCTGCTGCTGCTGCTAAGTCGCTTCTGTCGTGGCCGACTCTGTGCTACCCCATAGACGGCAGCCCACCAGGCTCCCACTTCCCCAGGATTCTCCAGGCAAAAACACTGGAGTGGGTTGCCATTTCCTTCTCCAATGCATGAAAGTGAAAAGTGAAAGGGAAGTCGCTCAGTCGTGTCTGACTCTTCGAGACCCCATGGACTGCAGCCTACCAGGCTCCTCTGTCCATACTTGCCCCTTAAATGCTGAGGTTGAGGTCAATTTTCGGCCTGTATTTTCTGGTTGCTTCTGTCTCCCTGGATGTTCAGAGACTCAAAAGAACAGCTGAATCTGTACCTGCGGTCCACAGGGCGAGGCTCGCCACCCAGCCCAAATCTGCAAGGGCACTGGGAGATGCCACCCGGGGTTTAGGGGCTTCAAGGGGGCCACTCCCAGGGATAGTTGCATTTTTAGCAGAGACTCTGGTTGGATGGCATCACCGACTCAATGGACATGAGTTTGGGTGAACTCTGGGAGTTGGTGATGGACAGGGAGGCCTGGCATGCTGCGGTCCATGGGGTCACAAAGAGTCGGATACAACTGAGCTACTGAACTGAACTGGAAAACAGAAAATCCTTTTGACTAACATGTCAGAAGGCAGCATTCTGGACACCATGAGGCCGGAGGGGACATGAGGGGTGAGGGCAGTAGCTGCTGCTTCACCCCGACCCTAGTCCTCCCCAGACTTCATCCGAACTTATCTGTTCACTCCTTTTTAAAAAACAAGTCTCAGGTCTGAGACCAGGAACAAACATGTCATGAAGCTGTACGCAGCCCGTTCTTCCCTGGAGCTGGACATAGGATCTGCACCTCTGTTACAGGGCATGTGGGCACACAGACACTCACAAAAGCCTCCCAGCAATCCCGCCAAGCACGTGTGATGGTCGGCATCTTGAAGGCGAGGCGACTAGGACCTCGGGGGCCTCAGCCGGAGCTGGTGGGCCGCAAGCAGGCTGCTGACTTGGGTCCTTGCCTCCCACGGCCTCAGCAGGCAGCCTCCTTCCGGGAGGTCTTTATTGTATCTGGAGACAGGTGTGGGCTGTACCACCGCGCCCCGCTGCCCCTGGAGCTCCTTGGCCCCCTCACGGCCCCCTGTCCCTGGGCCTCTCTGCCCTGCTCCAAGGTCATCTCAGTCACCTTTGACCTCCGTTTCAGCTGTTCTTGAATTGCTGGGCCAGCACCCCCACCCCCACACCTAGGGCAGGTGATGTTTCTTTTACTTTGAAACTTCGTATTTTCCATGTAAGTTCCCCTCATCCACATCTCTGGGCCAATTGCCTCATAACCCTACTTTTCTCAGCTGGTCAAATGACTTTGGTATGTCTTCAGCTCTCCATCGGATTTTAGTTTTATTTGCATTCTTCAAGCCCTACACAGGGCAGGAATTTCTACATAGAAAGGGCTGATGCATTCAGTGAGCGTTTGTGTGTGTGTATGTGGTGTGTGTGCACATATGTGTGGTGTGTGTGTGCAGAAGTGTGTTTTCATCTACTGGACTGACTCTCAAGTGTGGTTCCTGAACCACAGCAGCCGCAGCATCGCTGGGAACTGGTGAGAAGCGCAGACCATGGAGCCGCACTCCAGCCCACTGGCTGGGAGACTCAGAGTCTACATCTGAACAAGCCCTCTGGGTGGGTCTCTTGCTTGCTAAGGTCTGAGAACCACTTATCTTCACAATCAATCAGTTTTTTAAAATCTGCTCCCTAAGAAACGTATGATTTGCTCTGTTGAGATGGAAACATGAACAGTAAAAGCTTCGACACTGTTGCAGAGGGATCAGAGGCTTTCTTTTTTCAAATTTAACTGATAAGATATGTTTATGCATGTGCATGCATGCACACACACACGCCCATGCACACTTTTCCCAACCTTATTGTGTTGACCAAGAGGTTTGTTCCAGTTTCTCATGGTTTGGGAAACCCGAACAAACCTCTTGGCCAGCCGATGTTTTAGAGCCCTCCCCACTGACTCTTACTCCTGGGGACATTCAGTCACTGAGAAAAGCAGGTCTGGGCCTTGTTATTTCACACTAACATAATTCAAAGAGAATGGCTAAAGAAAGCCAATAATTAAGCCATGGGAATAAAGCTGCAATGATGGAATTTTAGGCCTCAAGGTGAGGGGCTGGTAGTGAGGGTGGAGGTGATGGGGATGGTGGTGAGAGTAGCGGCAATGGAGGTGAAGGTTTTGATGGGGGAGGTGATGGGAGTGGAGGTGACGGGGACAATGGTGACCGTAGCGGCAATGGAGGTGAAGCTGGGATTGGTTTTGATGGAGGAGGTGATGTTAGTGTCCTTGGGTTGCAGGGATGGGTGCTGCCCTTACTTCCAGCCTCTCAGATCAGATTACCTGCCTCCCCTACTCCTCACCCCAGAAGTCTGCCCTGTGTGTGCCGTGGTGTGGACCGCGGTGTGTGTGTGCTTAGACTTGTGTGAACCGCGGTGTGTGTGTGCTTAGACTTGTGTGAGCACGTGTCTGGCCACTCTGGCTTTAGTGCCTCCAAAGTTTACAAAACCCCTGAAGCTTTAAAAATAACAAGGGTTAAACCACTTGCATCCTCCAAATTAGAAAGAGTAAATGAACCACCCAGCTGCAGCTACAGGCAATTAATGGGACTCAGAGTGGGCTTCGCTGCAAGATAATGGAAAAGCTGATTATAAACGAGCCAGGAGGAGCGAGGGAGGTCAGAGCGGTCCCCGAGCTCCAGAGGAGCAGCCGGCGCTCGGCTCGCCCCAGGCCTCCTTCCACACCGGCCTCCAGGCCCAGCTGCCCGCCCGGAGCCCAGGGGCGGCTGGGGTCGAGGTCGGGAGGGCTGGGGCCTGGCCTATTTGCGCAGCGCCGGCAGCCTCAGAAAGAGAAGGCGACTGTAAATAAACGCAGAGAAGGGCAAGGAATTGAGGGCAGGAAGGGAGACAGCAGGAGGGAGACTTCCCGGGAGAGCAGCCTGGAAGCAGGACTCCTGACCTAGAAAGACGGCAGCGGCGGAAGCAGGGAGGCTACACAGCACGTGCGGGTCAGGAGGTGGCGAGGGGCCCCTTCCCTCTCTGCCCCGAGGAATCTCAGCACCCCATCTGCAGATCGCCTGCAGTCCCGAAGCCCGCTCAGCCCCCCAACCCCTTGCAGCTTCACATTCTAGTCTTGATTTTTTAAAAAATCATTTTTCTGGGTCTTTTCCATATCGACGAAATGCTGTTTGCTTTCTTATATCCTGCTGCAATTCTTTTCTAAAAACAAGTAGGAGTGTGCATGCACGGATGCACACAAGCCTGCCGCATGTTACACCCTGAGCTCCTGCTGGGAGGTGACCAAGTTCACCAGGCAAGCAGGGGTGTGGCTGTGAGCTAGAACAGTCTTCAAGCACAGGCTTTCTTCTTCAGAACCTGCAGTTGCGGTTGTGCCCTCTCTCCGGAGACCTGCCCTGTGGTCAAATGGAACTTGCAGTTTCTATGTCCAGCCTGCGGACCTCCAGCTACTGGGTCGGCTTGGAGGCAGCTCCCTGTCCACACGGGTTCTGCAGGCACGTGAGGGGTTCACCCTGTTCTTCAGACAGTTGGGCTGCAGGAGCGCCCCTCCCTCCAAAGCCTGGAGGAGGCCTTCTGGGCTTCCTGAGTGAGTGAAAGTCACTCAGTCGTGTCTGACCCTTTGCAACCCCATGGACCATACAGTCCATGGAATTCTCCAGGGCAGAATACCGGAGAGGGTAGCTTTTTCCTTCTCCAAGGGATCTTCCCAACCTAGGGATCGAACCCAGGTCTCCCACATTGCAGGTGGATTCTTTACCAGCTGAGCCACAAGGGAAGCCCGAGAATGCTGGAGTGGGTAGCCTATCCCCGACCCAGGAATCGAACTGGGGTCTCCTGCATTGCAGGTGGATTCTTTACCAACTGAGCTATCAGGGAAGCCCCCTGGGCTCCCTAGTGGTACCCCATCCTCCGGAGGACAACTATGTCCTCTACAGACCTAGTCTCGTCATGCTGGACTTAGTCACTGGCTGCTGCGGTCTTTGGTGGCACACGTGGCTGTGTCGGGAGTCAGTCTGTGGGAACTCACATCCACAGCTGGAAAGTGACAGCGGGGTGTGAGTGAATCCAGGCTCCTCCTCCCTGGCTGTGTGCCCGACTTGGCCTCTCTGCTTCTGTCGTCACCTGTGGAGATGGTAATAAGCCTCCCTCACCAGGTTAGTATATTCAGAGATCAGAGATTTCAGTGTATGGTCCAGCACCAGGCACAACCCAGATTACACAGGACCATTTACTATTATCTCCCCTGGGCAGCAGTCAGGCACTGGCCTAATAGTCTACTGGGGAAGCCGCACTGTTGGTATTTAGAGTGACATTCGAAGAGGTGCTGTTGCTGTTGTTCGGTCGTTAAGTTGTGTCTTACTTTTTGTGACCCCATGGACTGCAGCATGCCAGGCTTCCCTGTCCTTCACTATCTCCTGGAGCTTGCTTAAACTCATGTCCATTAAGTCGATGATGCCATCCAACCATCCCATCCTCTGTTGTCCTCTTCTCCTCCCGCCTTCAATCTTTCCCAGCATCATGGTCTTTTCCAATGAACTGGCTCTTTGCATCAGGTGGCTAAAGTACTGGAGCTTTTGTTTCAAGCATCAGTCCTTCCAATGAATAGTCAGGGTTGAGTTCATTTAGGATTGACTAGTTGGATCTCCTTGCTGTCCAAGGGACTCTTGAGAGTCTTCTCTAACACCACAGTTTGAAAGCATCAGTTTTTCAGCCCTCAGCTTTCTTTATGGTCCAACTCTCACATCCATGCATGACCACTGGCAAAACCATAGCCTTGACTATAGGGACCTTTGTCAGCAGTAACATCTCTGCTTAATATACTGTCTAGGTTTGTCAAAGCTCTTCTTCCAAGGAGCAAGCGTCTTTTAATTTCATGGCTGCAGTCACCATCTGCAGTGATTTTGGAGCTCAAGAAAATAAAGTCTGTCACTGCTTCCACTGTTTCCCCATCTATTTGCCATGAAGTGATGGGACTGGATGCCATAATCTTAGCTTTTTGAATGTTGAGTTTTAAGCCAGCTTTTCACTCTCCTCTTTCACCTTCATCAAGAGGCTCTTTAGTTCCTCTTCACTTTCTGCCATTAGGGTGGTGTCATCTGCATATCTGAGGCAAAGCCTGGTTCAGGATGTCTGTCCTCGATGACCCCACCTCTGACCTCCAGGTCCTCAGAGGTTCTCCGCCTGCAGCCATGCCTGCTTTCACACACACCCCATAACCCGTCCCCCAGGGCCGCCACACTCTCCCCCCGGGGGGCACCACGCTACCACTGTCACAAAGACTGAGGCCAAATGGGCCTCGGACAGAGAAACCAAGGCCTTGGTTGCCGTTAGGAACTTTTTGAAGCCTCCATTTATTTATTTACTCATTCATTCATTCCTGTGCCAAGGTTCCCTGCAGCGTACAGAGGTCCCAGCCGAAGCCACCCCTCACCTTTCCAGCAACCTTCTGTCCTGAGGAAACCCCACGCTGGCATCCTGACTGCTCCATGCAGCAGTCAAAACGAGCTCCCAGCTCCCCTTTGCACCTTGGATGCAGGCTCCATGCATCAGACCAGACTGGGCAGGGCCTCGGCCCAGAGCTGAGTGATGTGTGGAAGCTGGCTCAGTAGGGTGGGTGGGGGGCTTCCATCTTGCGGGCACCTGAAAAGCAAACGCACCTGGTTTCAGGTGATGACTGCGGGGTGGAGGAGAGGGGCCATCATGGAGCCGGGCTCCCCATGGGAGGGCATGGTGGGATTTTAGGCTCTGATCCTGGATGACCAGCCTGAGTCTGTTTCTCCAGCCTCTCGCTGTTTCTGTGTGTTCACACCTCAGTCCACCCTCCCGGCCTAAACCAGTTGCGTGTGTTCTGTTTTCAAAACCAGCACGGCTGCCAGGCGGCCACTGCCCACCTTGAACATCCATGGAGCGCCTGCCTCGTGCAGGACTGCACTTTCCTGTCCACTGAGCACTCGCCGAGCCCCCGCAGGACAGGTGATGGCTGAGGACTGCGCGGCCTCAGGTCACTCTCAGGTCAGTGTCTGGGGCCAGGGGCAGGCCTCCTCAGAGGAGACGGTGATTTTACGTTGTCTCAAATCGAGAATCTGTTCCAGACCTTTTCTAGAAGAGACGGAACACTGAGATGGGTGCTGCAGCTCACCCAGGACCTCAAGCTGTTTCTCAGGCCACCTGGGCTGAGCAGGCAGGCCCGGGCCAGCCACATTCACCGCCTCCCTCTGAGCCTGGGGACTGCGGGTCTGGGGAGGAGCGTGTACCCACCATGCGTGCCCACCATTGCCCTGGGAGCCTCTTGGAGTCGAGGGCTGAACCCCTCTCCCAGCTGCCCGCAGAACCTCGTAACTGCTCAGAAGAAACGAACACTGCCTTATACTCCGTGTGTGTGTGTGCGTGTGGATACAGGTTATGTGTGTGCGTATATGTGTGTGTGTGTGTGAGGGTATATGTGTACATGTGTGTGTGTATATATGTATGGATACAGGTTATGTGTGTGCGTGTATGTGTGTACGTGTGTGTGTATGAGCGTGTGTGTATGTATATGCATATATGGGTTCGTGTGTATGTGTACGGGTCTGCACGTGTAGATGTGTGTGTCTCTGTATACATATGTATATGTATATATATGTACGGATACAGGTTATGTGTGTGCGTGTATGTGTGTACGTGTGTGTATGTATGGATACAGGTTATGTGTGTGTCTCGGTGTACACACGTGTAGCTGTGGGTGTGTGTATATGTATGGATGTGAGTGTGCATTTGCATATATGGGTATGTGTGTACATGCAGGGGTCTGTATGTGTAGATATGTATCCCTATATATGTGTGTGTATGTGTAGGTGTGTGTTTGCATATGTATTTGTAGGGGTGTGTGTGTGTAGGGCTATGTGTGTGTAGGGGTGTGTGAGTGTGTAGGGGTGAGTGTGTAGGGGTGTGTGAGTGTGTAGGGGTGTGTGAGTGTGTAGGGGTGTGTGAGTGTAGGGGTGTGTGTGTTTGTATCTGTG
>NW_024070188.1:80503131-80554616 GCF_014754425.2 Oryx dammah | reverse complement strand
GTATGTGTGTTTGTATATGTGTGTGTGTGTAGTGGTGTGTGTAGGGGTGTGAGTGTGTAGGGGTGTGAGTGTGTAGGGGTGTGAGTGTGTAGGGGTATGAGTGTATAGGGGTGTGTGTGTGTAGGGGGTGTGTGTAAGGGTGTGTGTGTGTAGGGGTGTGTGTAGGTGTATATGTGTTTGTATATGTGTGTAGAGGTGTGTGTGTAGGAGTGTGTGTGTAGGTGTGTATGTTTGTAGGAGTGTGTGTGTAGGTGTGTGTGTGTAGAGGTGTGTGTGTAGGAGTGTGTGTGTAGGTGTGTATGTTTGTAGGAGTGTGTGTGTAAGTGTGTATGTGTTTGTAGGGGTGTGTGTGTGTGTAGGGGTGTGTGTGTAGGTATATGTGTGTTTGTATATGTGTGTACGTGTAGGAGTGTGTGTGTAGGTGTGTATGTGTATAGGGGTGTGTGTGTTATGTGTGTGTGTGTTTAAGGTGCTCTTCTTCTAGGCACAGTCCCTTATTTCAGTTCCTAATTTTATTAAATCATCAGAGCCCTTCACTGACTACAGAATATTCAATTAATTGCATCTCTGCAGAAGCCAGTGCTGGTCCCACCAAGGGGGCGGCTGGGCCCGCCTGCTCTCCTTCAGATGACCCCCAGTCCAAATAAAAGCCACAGAGCAGTTAACTCTTTCTGTGAGCAGCACTTTCTAACTCCCACAGCCACCACTCTCAGGCCACAAACGGAATCTAAGTTCTGGAACTGACAGCTGCTTTATGCCCTTCACTCACTAGCTCAGCACGTGCGTGTTGAGAGCTTGCTCTGTACCAGGCGCTGTCTGAACTCTTCGGATCCTGGTGTGATGGGGCAGGGTGAGCCTGGAGTGTATCGGGGGTGAGGACAGGCGGCGGTGGAAAATGAGCAGGCGGGTGGGGTGTGTGTGGGGTCCCCTCTGAGAAGGCAGGGGCCCGGCCAAGAACTGGGGAAAGTGCTGCGGCCCCCAGGGAAGAAAGAGGCGACTCGGGTGTTCCTGGGACCAGGAGGGTGTGAGGACTGGACGTGATTCACAGGGGCCAGTGCAGAATGAAGTTGTGGGCCTCGTTCACAAAGTATTCAGAATTTCCAGATGGTGACCACAGAGGAAGACGCAAGGGGGACTCCGACGTGGTGCCCGTGAAGCCAGCCCCACAGGGGCTGCACTTGCGGCCGCCACCCCACATCACAAGAGATGGTCCTGCATGCCCAGACCCCTGGGAAGAGACGCAAATTCAAAATTCAAAGTACGGTCTCTACTGAGCGTGCATCACTTTCACACTATCATAAACTTTAAAAATCCTCAGTTCAACCACCCTAAGTCGGGGACCACCTGTACCTGCAATGGAGGCTGCAAGAGGGGCCAGGGTCCCGGGGGGCCTGCAGGGCAGACCCAGGAGGCTGGCCTGGCCTGGGGATACAGAAGGGGAGATGTGGGAAGGGGGTGGGCCTTAGAGAGCTGATGGGCTGGGCTGTGGGCAGTGAGGGGACAGAAGTGCTGGAGTTCTGCCTGATGTTTGTGTTTGGAGAGGCTGTTAGTAACCCGGCGGGAGTGTGGACGGCGGGGCGGCTGTGCCTCTCTGAGCAGCTGCCATTCTCTCCCCTCACGCAAGTCTGAGCCCAGCTCGCGGCCAGCGACAGCGCTTGCTCGAGACGCCTCGCAGTCAGGGGCCGTGCTGCCAGATGCTAAATCTGCCCCCTAAGAAATCCGAAGACAAAATGTGCAGCAGCCACTGTCCAAAACCAATATGTACAAAACAGTACAGGGCCCGTCTGAGCAGCAGGTGTCACAGTGGTAAACACGCAGCCAAACGTGTTGGTCTTGGCAAGCACTCGTGTGCATCTTGTCCTGGAAATGGAGTTTCTGGAAATTGGAACCTAGGAACCGACAGCTCAGCAAAGCTGCCCTCGCTGGCTGTTGTTCAGCGCGCTGCTGAGAAGGCCAAGGTGACGGCTGCCTGAGTGCTGGAATGGGCGGGGGATGTTCAGATGTCCTGGGGCCACTCCCGCGTGGCCTGACTCATGCTTCCCACAGCCTGTGAAGTCAGTGGGGTTATCTGTGATCACCAAGTGAAGCCAAGTGATTTGTTCAGGGTCACATAATTAAATGAAGCCCAAATTTAAAAGCGGGGGGACAGACCCTGTGAGTGGCCAGCCGCCTTTTTTGTGCTAAGGGTACCTGATTTTTATGGCAACTGGCCAGTCCAGGAGATGCACTCTTGATGGGTCTTGGCCAGTCACAGGAATCCTGTTCCCTTTTGCCACTGTTGGGACAGGGTGAGCATGGGACCTACTGTGGCCAACAAGATGGGAAAGAAAGTGGCGGGAGCAGAAACTTCCGGAAGACTTTTCCTCCCCGGTAGAAAGGAGAGAACAGTGAAAGGGCAGGTCCCTGTGGGACAGGCTGTGAGAGGGTAAGGTGTCTGCCTGGGGCAGCCTTTTTGGATGCAAGAGGTGATAAGGAGAAAGCCAACTAGCTGAAGATGAACTGGACGCTGGCACGTGCCCAGGGCCAGGATGATGTGGCTGGACTGTCCAACCACCCTGAGGATCTCCTGCCTTCAGACTTGTTGTTGAGTGAGCAGCAAATGTCCAGATGGTGGAAACCACTGTCCGTCGGGAATTTACTAGCTATCTTCAGTTGAACATCTAACGTAAACCCTGGACTGGTCAAACTTCAAAGCCCGTGATCCTTTTCCCGTTATACTCTTGATATTTACATGGGGTCCAGCTGCACCCAAGGTCCAGGGTCAACCTACTGCACCATAATTACAGAACTGATCAGACTTAGAAACTGTAAAGAAAGCGGCCAGCTTAAAGAAGGAGAGGGGATCAGTTCAGCGAGACCAGAAATCTGGCTTCTGGCCTTGGCTGTTCTTGGCGTAGATCCTAGCATCATGGGACTTCTGAGCTGGAACAGGCCGCAGCAACCACCTGGTCCCATCCTGTGTTCCAGAGGAGGAAGCTAAGGCTGTGAGAGGCTAAGGGACTGAGGCCCAAGGGCAGTGATGGCCCTGAGGCGTGAGCCCCACCCGCACGACCTCTACTTGCTCCCCACCCAGTCTCTTCACTGACTCTGTCCCAAACTCTGATCGACCGGTCACCTGAGATTATATTCTCATGAGGGGATAAACTGGTTTCTTTCATGTTTTTCTTTGTTGGGTCAAGTTACCAACCTGTTCCAACAAGCTCAGCAGCACACCCTGCCCAGAAAATAGAAAGAACCCAGAGACACTGGAGGGCAGAGGGGCTAAGTTCTTGGTTTTTCAGATTAAAACCAATTCTCGAATCCCATCTCAGAGGCAACCATCCTGAAAGCAAGTGCTGGGTGTTCGGCAGTCAAGAGACTAAGCTTAGCAGGGATACAGTCAGAAGCATTGCCCTAAAGACCATGCTGCAGCTCCCTTCGTGGTCTGGAGGTAAAGAACCTGTCTGCTGATGCAGGAGACACAGGTTTGATCTCTGGTCTGAGAAGATCCCATATGATGTGGGGCAACGAAGCCCACGAACCACAGCTACGGAGCCTGTGCTCTAGAGCCCGGGAGCTGCAGCTACCAAAGCCCACACGCCCTAGAGCCTGTGGTCCGCCACAAGAGAAGCCAGAGCACCGCCCCTGCTCTCTATGGCTAGGGAAAGCCCACCTGCAGCAGCGAAGACCCAGCACAGCCAAGCATAAAGTAATTTTTTAAAAACTAAAAATAAAAAAATAAGCACCACACTGGGAGTCAGAGGACCACACCCCCACCCCCTGGAAGATGGCCCAGCCTCAGGGGCGGGGGCTTAGGTGTGGGGACGCCCTAGAAGGGGACTGGTGTCCAGGGAGAAGGAGCAGGGAGGACCACAGGGACACCAGACAGGACTGAGAAGAGACGCAGATCCTTCTTGAGGGGACCAGATCACTAGGGCAGGATTTTGCAATCGGAGGACAGAGGGTTTGGGCCTGCAGGCCATCCCAGCACACAGACAGAACCCAGGCCGCCGAGGACTGGGCAAGGAGTCGAGGTGCTTTCTGGGGGCAGCAGGAGAGAGGCTGGTTGACATCCTGAGTCTCTTCCAGCCCCAGGGAGGTGGTGGAGGGGGGTCGCCCTCCTGGTGCCCCAGAAGGCAAGGCCACAGGCATCCTAGGGAGCCCTACAAGCCTGAGGCCACGCAGAACTGTGGCCACCCTGGTGGACCCCAATGGTGGACAGTTCTGGCCAGGGATCTTATTGGGAAAGGACGTCAATAGTGAAACACAACAAAAAGATGTCCTATCTCTGCAAATGTTACTGCAAGTGGGCTGGATACTTCCTCTAAATACCATCTCATGTGTCCATTCATTCACAGCCACTAAAATGCAACATAACAAACAACACAAGCCTGGGTGGTGGACGGCTCACCCGAAACAAGCCTCTCGCGGGTTGCAGTAGCTATGGCCAGGCTGGCTCTCATTGCTGGGGCTGCTGGATCTAGGACAGCCTGGACCACTCCAGACGGAGCCAGGCCCGCTCCACACGCCTCTCATCCATCTCTGGGGTCCACAGACGAGGTTGGCGCTCCTAGTGCTAACGGCAGAGGGAAAGATAGACTCTAATCATGCAAGTGCTTTTGGAGCCTCTAATTGCTTCTCATTTGCAACATCTCATTGGTCGAAGCAAGTCACACATTCAAGGTTGAAGTCAGAGTACAGGGGCACTCCTGATACAGGGAGAGGGAAAATTGGGTCACTCTTGTAACCCACCACACTGTGTAAGCCCCCACCGGCCCAGGAGCCCCCAAAATGAGATGCCATTAAGGGAAAGGGGAAAACCCTGATTCTAAAAAACCTAGACAGCATATTAAAAACCAGAGACACCACTTTGCCAACAAAGGTCTGTATAGCCAAAGCTATGGTTTTTCCCAGGAGTCATGTATGGACGTGAGAACTGGGCCATAAAGGCTTAACACCAAAAAACTGACGCTCTCAAATTGTGGTGCTGGAGAAGATCCTTGAGAGTCCCTTGGACAGCAAGGAGACCAAACCAGTCAATCCTAAAGGAAATCCACCCTGAATATCCTATTGGAAGGACTGATGCTAAAGCTGAAGCTCCAACACTCTGGCTGCTTGATGTGAAGAGCTGACTCACTGGAAAAGACCCTGATGCTGGGAAAGACTGAGGGCAGGAGGAGAAGGGGGTGACAGAGGATGAGATGGTTGGATGGCACCACTGACTCAATGGACATGAGTTTGAGCAAACTCCGGGAGATGGTGAAGGACAGGGAAGCTTGGCGTGCTACAGTCCATGGGGTCACAAAGAGTTGGATACGACTTGGCAACTGAACAAGAAGAAGCACAAAATGGCTGCTGGATCATGAAATTGTCCACGTTTAACCTGTAATTTACCTAACTTAGGTTTTCTGCCATTTGAGGGAAATAGAACAGTGAAAGTGAAAGTTGATCAGTCATGTCTGACTCTTTGTGACCCCACTGACTATACAGTCCATGGAATTCTCCAGGCCAGAATACCGAAATGAGGGAAATAGGATTCTGGATAAAAATTAAGTTTAATTGTAGAAAAATAAAGTTACAATTTTTGTTCCTGTGATTTGTGACTGCGATTTTTCCCACTACATTTTCTAAGTCAAAGATTCAAAATCACCAAAATAATCAATGAGTCAGCCTTCAACACTATAGAAACCTGCTTTCTGAACATCCTAACCAAACCAGGAAAAGATGCTCAAAGACAGTATGATTTTAACTTCCAAAAAGCAAATAGAAAGGAAAGGGGACCTGTTAAAAATTCCAATCTAGCTTACAACTGTGGGTTCTGGGACAAAGTGTCCAGGAGCCTCTGACCCTCTTCCTAGAGTATCACCTTCCTAATGCCAGCCAGTCCTGTGATCACAACAATAATTGCTTCAAATGTAAAATACCACTTGACCCTTTCTGGGGCAAGGTAAAAAATAACATTCAATTGCTTGTTGTCAAATGAATAATGTTATCATCATTAAACCAGTTCTGGGATACAATCTGGTGAGTGATGGGGGGCTCAATTTAGGACCGACTGGAACACCAAGCCCTAAAGACAGTGTTTCCTGTTACTCCTCATACCAGAAGTTCTTTCTCAGTATTCACTGAGCTTGACAGAGTAAAAGAAGGGCCAGGGCCTCAGGGGACTGGGAGTAAAACCAGAAGGGACTCAAGTGCCGCAGGATGGAGGAAGAGCTTCCACATGTGGGCTGTGTGCTCAGGCGTGTTCGACTCTTTTGGGGTCCCAGGGACTGTAGCCAGCAGGCTCCTCTGTCCACGGGGATTCTCCAGGGAAGAATACTGGAGTGGGTTGCCATTTCCTTCTCCAGGGGATCTTCCCGACCCGGGGTCTGAACCCAAGTCTCCTGCATTGGCAGACAGATCCTTCACCACTGCGACACCTGGGAAGCCCAGGATTCCATAGGTCCGAGCAATTCACCTCAGAACAAGTATTTTACAAGGTTCTCTCTGATGGGATGGGGGTCTTCTCCCTTTTCACAATGTAAGTTCGCTACGGTTGTCCGTGTCTCTGCCGTGCCCCGTTAGTGTCCTGTGCGTACGTGTGTGCTATTCTATTCCGGGGCTTCAAAAGAGCTTTCAGAAATAAAAGTGTCTGGGTCCCTTTTAATTCAAAGAACTTTTTATGTAAGTTTTATGTGTACATTATATTTGCACTCCTTACACCCTGCAGCAGGCTTGCCACCAAAACTTTAGCTTCCGTCCATCACCATACTCTTTACCCATTGTGCCCTTGGCATATTTCCCCTCTGGTGACCACCATTCTGCTCTCTGTATCAACGTATTGGTTTGGTTTGTTCATTTACTTTGTTTTTTATACTCCATGTATGAGTGAAATCACATGGTGTCTATCGTTTCCATCTGACTTATTTCACTTTGCATAATATCCTCAGTATCCATGTTGTTATACATAGCAAGATTTCATCTTTTTATGGCTGAATAATATTCCATATACATATTAGAGAGAGATCGTCTTTATCCAGTTATTGGTGGGCAGGTCGGTTGCTTCTGTCTTGCCTCTTGTAAGTGATGCTGCTATGAACACTTATGCTTAGTGTTGCTAAGCATATGCCAAAGTACGTATGTTTTGTATTCTTTGGATAAACACCCAGAAATGGGATAACTGGATCATACAGTAGCTCTATTCCTAATTTTTTGAGGGACTTCTGTACTGTTTTCCATAGTGGCTACACCAATCTACTTTCCACCAATCGTGTATGAGGGTTCCCTTTTCTCCACATCCCTTGCCAACATTAATTATCTGGTACCCTTTTGATGATGGCCATTCTAACCAGGGTGAAGTGGTCACTCATTGTTGTTTGAACTGGTGTTTCCCTAATGATTAGTGATGTTGAACATCCTTTCACGTGCCCGCCAGCCATCTATACATCTTCCTCTGAAAAACGCCTATACAACTCCTCTACCCTGCTTTAAATTGGGTTGCCTGTTATGTCCTTTTTATAAACCAGGGGTGCACGGCAGAGGAGAGGGGAGACAACTTGCTCAGGTCTTTCTGTTCTATTATTTCCCAGTGACTTGAGGTCAGGGATCCTGTGGGCCTGGTGGTCAGGGGCTTCACCAAAGCGGGATTCTTTGAAGGGCAAGGACTGCCCACACCACCCCATCAGAAGGAATGAAGTCAAAAGAGGGCCTAAAATGAGTTGTACACATACCATGGATGAATTGTATGGTATATGAATTAGATTTCAATTAAAAAAAAATTTTAAAGAGGGTCTGGAGTACTCCGGCTGGAGGTCTCTGGGGGCCTTGGAGAGTCTTTCATACTGTTCTGAAAACCCCAGCCTGAGCCTCAGGGCCTGCATTCTGCTAAAAAGACCCCAGTGGTCACTCCCATCGAGGGCTACTGGAAATGCTGTGGGAAGTCACCAGTGCCTGAGCCCACCTGCTGACTCCAGCATTTCTGGGGGAATGTGTGTCCACGGGGGCCTCTCTGGTGGCTCAGCTGGTAAAGAATCTGCCTGCAATGCAGGAGACATAAGAGACATGGGTTTGATCCCTGGGTCAGGAAGATCCCCTGGAGGAGGACACTGCAACCCATCTCAGTCTTCTTGCCTGGAGAAGCCCATGGACAGAGGATCCTGGTGGGCTACAGTCTAGAGAGTTGCAAAGAGTTGGACATGACTGCAGTGACTTAGCGTGCTTTCCACGGTGGGCGGTCAGGCAGTGGCACAGCCCCGGGTTGCCCTCACCAGTTTACACGTGAACAGAAGCACCGGGATTTAGGGGTCAGCTGAGACACTGGACCCGCGGGGTCTGAGGTCCGCCTTTCTCGGGCTCACCTGTGACGCCCAACGTCTTCAGTACCATACCCCCATCCCCCACCAGAAAGAACGCGCCCTAGGGACGGAGGGCCGCAGCTCTGGGTTCAGGGCAATTAAGCCCTCGTTCCCCTCCAGATTTCTGCCTTCATATCCTGGAAGATCTCCCCAGCTCCACCCCACCCCTGGAGCTGAAAATCCAATTGCACCAGCGACCCTGGGGGGCTTGGACTTGAACCTATAGGTAGGCAGCAACCCATTCAGAATCCACCTCCCCACCCTCTGGCTCCAGAAAGATGGTGCCAAGGAAACCCTGCTCTCCCGGGGGGCCTCCTTCCTAAAGACGATTGAAGAAGTTGTGGTGGATGGGCAAGGCACCCGCGTTCTCAGGGGCGTACGCTGGACGTCCCCGCCACTACAGCCATGCTGGTCCCAGGACCACCCTCCCCAGATGCCGGCCCCCACCAGGGAGTCGGCTGCCTGAACCCTCCTCCCCGCTTCTCCTATCCACTCCCCTCCCCCTGGGCCCACCACCTACTCTCACCCGAGAGCCTTGTGCTAGCCTGCAGCGGAGGCATCTTCGGTTTTGGATCCTTTTGAGCAGCTCGTGTTGGGCCTTCAGTTTCTGCCTGTCCGGGACATCCTGTTGGCCCCCTGCACAACCTTCGGACTTAAGGCCCACACACTCACCGCGTCAGGGGGCTCTCAGACCACACGCCAAGGTTCCTTCCCCAGGGCCAGGGCTGAACCCTGATTGGTCCAAGGTCAATGGCATGCTAACATCCCCAGCACTGATTGGTTAGGAGTGGGCATGTGACCCAGCCTGGACGGGTTTCCTGGCTCCTAATACAGGGACCCTGGGAGAGAGCCTCCATCTCCAGAGACTGTGACTGGACTTGCAACTAAGGGGAGCAGAGCCCCGACAGGACAAACCTGGTGCCCCCCCACCTTCAAACAGCCGGCGTGAAGTAACACCCCAGCCCATCGTCTCCTCCAGTTTCTGTTTGGCTTTTCTGGAAGGGGCGGGATTCCCCACATGAATGCCAAACACTTGTGCCTTTTCCAGGAGTCAAGTCCTGTTTGGGTTTCGCCTCTTCTCACCTAGGCATTTCCCGCCCCTCCTCCCTAACAAGCCTTTTGCTTGACCTTCTATAGAGACCAGCTCTTAGGAAGACTCAGAGCTGTTTACTCGTCCACCCCAGTCCCTGCCACCGCTCAGGAGAGCCAGGGTGTGAAGAGACGGCCATTTCCTGAGCCCCTGCCCTGTGTTAGGCCAGGGCTCACACATCCACACATCCAAGAAGGCCAGGGCATCCTCTTCTCCAGAACGGTTATTATCCTGATTTTACATACTTGGCACTGAAGCTGGGAGAGGTTAAGTGGCTTGCCCGAGATCACGGAGCTGGCAGTTGATGGAAACAGAAATTGAGCCCTTAGTAGACGGGTTCTTGGAAGAAGTCCTCGCCACGTGGCTGCCTGCCTCCCTGCCCACCCTCAGCCCCCACCCTGACGTGGCTTCTCAGCAGAGGAGGGGGGCTTGGAGGCCCCCACCACGTGGAAGGAGAGGGTGTGTCCTGTTAGGTGGCTTTAGTCCTCTTCAGTTCTTTGCAACCCCACAGACTGTAGCCCTCCAGGCTCCTCTGTCCACAGGATTCTCCAGGCAAGAATACTGAAGTGAGTTGCCGTGTCCTCCTCCAGGGGATCTTGCCAATCCAGGGATGGAACCCCCGTCTCTTACATCGCCTGTACTAGCAGGCGGATTCTTTATCACTAGCACCACCCGGGAAGGAAAGAGAGGGCATGTCAAGTATCACTAACACACTGTGTGTCACCAACCACCACGTGTCCTCAGCGATGTTACAGTGAGCAAGGTGTCCCTGCCTCTTTGGCTCTGGATGGCCCACGTGACTCGCTTCAGTTACTGCCACCTGGGGAGGGTGACGTGATGGTTCCTTGCAGACCCTGTCTGTTCCCATTTGATTACTCACACTTTTGCCATCGCTGTAAGAAGTAGACGGATGCTTAACTGGGGTAGCTGGCACCCCTTGAGCCTGAGCCAGGCGTGCACACCAGAGCAGACGCGTCCAGCTGATCCCCAGCTCTGCAGGGAGAAGATGAGGCTCCTAGCTTCGTCAGGCCTAGAGCAGCAGTTCCCAGCCAGGTGCAGGCGCCGCCCCAGCTGCCCTGTAAATCTTAGCACCTGTCCCTGATGTCCTTTGTTGCTGGCTACGTGCATGGGGGTGAGGGTCATATGTGTTATGTTTTCACCTATGCCTTCATAACTTGTGCTGGTTTGCCACATCTGTGATCAAAGTGTTTTGGCCTCAGAGTGCTACTTCTGGACGATCCTGTGGGTAAGTCACCTACTAGAGGACCTTGTGGGTTTCCCAGGTGGCTCAACTGGTAAAGAATCCGCCTGCCAATGCAGGAGACGAGGGTCCGATCCCTGGGTCAGGAAGATCCCCTGGAGCAGGAAATGGCAACACACTCCAGTCTTCTTGCCTGGAGAATCCCCATGGACAGAGGAGTTTGGTGGGCTACAGTCCGTAGGGTCGCAAAGGGTCAGACACAACCTAGCAACTAACAAACAGCAAAGAGGACCTGATATACAGCAGACACTTCGTAAATGCAGAGATGATGACAGTGGTGGGCGTGGTGATGGTTTTAGGGGTGGGTAGTTCTGTGAGGTACTAGGTAGAACCCTGGCTGCTCAGGGCCATCTCTGAACTCCTTACTCCTGTCCGCAGAAGGCGAACTTCTTTCCAGAAAGAGCACGGTGCTACAGACAGCCTCAGGCTTTCAACCCACATAGCACTTCCATATCTCAGTCCCATCACCCAGCACCTGGTCCAGACCTGGGTGGCCCTCTCTAACGGTATGTACCTGCTCCTGGCATTTTGGCTGATAAAGACACGGAAGAAAATTCTTCCAAAAAAATTTTTAAGGAGCTGATTATAGAAAATAAATGATCGTCAATTAAGAAATCACAGAGAAATGAGGACTGAGAGAAGCTGAAATGATGGACTTTTTCATCTTGTTATTTCCAGCGGGAGGCCACGACCTGAGAAATAATGAGGTGTCACCAGGGGAAAAGAAGGCTGCCATCCTCTGTGGCCCCCAGGTGCTCTGGGGCCATGGGGTTGCCTGGGGTTTTAGGCCTGGGTTGGGGGTGCGCTGCTGTCACTAGAAGGGGTAGTGGGCCACCGAAAGGAACAGGTGAAAACCAGATACACTCACTCACTTCACCAATTGCCATGCCCCCAGGGGAGAGGGTGTCCGTTCTCGTGAAGGTTACGTTCAAGTGGGAAAGACAGACCCCCCACAAATAAATGAAATGACTGCAGGTACAAGCAAATGTAGGCACTGTGTTCCTAGGCGGGGGTCAGGCCCCCTCCAGCAGTGAAGCCTAAAGAGCATAGGGACTGGGAGTGGGAGGTCTGGAAGTGGCCACAGGCCTTCAGCTCCCATTCTAGAACCTCCATGGCCACGCCTCCCTGCCAGAGAGCCTGGGAAAGTGCAGTCTGGTCGTTAGGCCAGGAGAGACTCACTCTGATTGGCCAGTGGCCCCTGTCATTCAGTGCAACGTGAGGAAGGTCTGCGAACCTGGGAGGATCCAAGATGTGCTTTTAGATGCTGGAGGGAGGAGGATAGGCTTTGTTCCAACTCCAGGGGGTAGAAGCAGAGCTGTGGGTGAGCAGAAGCTCTCAGGGAGGCAGCCAGGGTGAGCAGCCATCTGGGGCTACCTGGTTTCAGTGCTGGAAGGCAGCCCACCCCCCAGCCCCAGCCCCGGCCCCCCAGCCCCGGCCCCCCAACCCTCTGCCCCGGGAAGCCTGTCATCGGGCTGACACAGGTGTGTCTGTCCTATGACTTCTCCCGGGGAACCCTCACTCCTCCAGCCCCCTGCTCTTTCAGATTTGAGTTATTGTGCTGTTGGCCATGAGCTCGATGTTAATGAGTCAGCAATATATATCAAGTAAGGTGCCTTTAAACAGAAATAGCATAAAACAAGGTGATATACTGACTACTTGAGTCTGTGGTGGCCAGAGGCTCACAGAAGCCCAACCCTGTCTTTGCCCACCAGCAATGGTGCAATTATTTGCTAGTTCAGTGTTCATGGTGACTTTACAGAACGCAACTGCCAAAAATAACAAGAACTGGCTGGAGACGTACACAGTGGAGTACTTTTTTGGCCGTAAAAAGAAACGAGTGCTGGAACAGCATGGATGAACTTTGAAAACATTATGCTGAATGAACGGAGCCAGTCACAAAAGACCACCTATTGTATGATTCAATTTTATGAAATGTCTAGAGCAGGGAAATCTATAGGGATGGAAAGATTAGACTTGAGCCTGGGGGAGGCAGGGGAGGTGTTGAGTAGAGGAGCAAAACTTAAAGGTTTCTCTTTGGGTGATGAAAATTATCTGAAATTGATTCTGGTGATGATTGTACGTATCTGTGAAAACACTAAAAAGACACAGGCTTGTACACTTTACGTGGGTGAATTGTTACGGTATATATGAATTATATTTCAGTAAAAGGGCTTAAAGAGTAACCCTCCAGAGTAACTCATGAGGGAGAAGCCGGGGGCAGGGCTCACCTCGGTGGCTGCCCCTTGGGCACCTCCTCCCTGCAGACTTGCTCTGTGTTCCCCACCCTTCACAGGCGGGCTCAGCCCCCACACCCTGCATCTTGTTGGGGGAGCAGCCTGCGTACTAGTCTGGCCTCTCCAGCCTGTCTGCCTCTGAACTCTGGCAAACTGAATTCTCCCATCACGTCAGGAAGACTTCCCAGCAGAAGTGCTCAAGAGTAGCCTGGGAGATCTAGAAGGAAGCTATCCCTTCTTCTCCTCATCTGATCATTCAAGCACAGTGTGGAAGATTACTTGGTGGAAATGACAGAGCAGACTCCAGGCAGCCCAGAGCCGTGCTTCTAGATGGCAATGACTGTAAGGTCTTTTCCAGCCAAGACAGCCTCGCGTCCATCAGAAATGCTTCTGACCACAAGTAACAAAACCCCTGACACCCAGTAGCTGAGAATGAAGGGAGGCAACTGTCTCCGTGGTCGGAGGTCTGGAGGTCAGCAGGTCCGGGATGGGTGCAGGGCCTGGATGGCTTCCTGGGTCCCACTCCTCCAACCTCAGTACCCGGCTGTCCATCCTAGTCCCGCTGCTCACCCTCACAGGAGAGCCACGAGCGTCCGAGAGCACACACAGTCGCTCCCTGAGGCAGAAAAAAGAAGGTACAAAAAGACTTTTTCCTTAATTGACTTTGTCTTTTTAACTGGGATGGGCCAAGCCTTTGCCAGGAGCCCCATCAGCAGGCTTGCCCTGTGCCTCACTGGTCACCACGGGGTCATGTGCCTGGTCCCGGAGCAGTCATGGGGCTTCGTGATCCACTGCGATCCACACAGTGTCCCTTGGGAGGCTGATGTCACGGGGTCCCCGATTCCTCCCTCCACTAAACCCAGCTGCTCCTGGGGGGCAAAATAGGGAAAGAAAGAAGAGCTTTTGGGTGGGCCATGACAAGCACGGGGTGAGGATTACGGAAAGTGGAAGGAAGACTAACCGCGTTCACTTGCAGGAATACTATTGAGACATGTCCAGAACCGCTGGAAGGAAAGGCTTCGATGCTTGCGATTATGAGCTCGAAATCTAACCAAGTTCCACCAGCTGGCTTGCAGCAATAGCAGAACAGATCCCTAGGGCTTAAGAAAACAGGCCCTCACCTGGACGGTAACCAGGACAGCCTGTCAATGCTGGCACCTGCCCTCCACGGGGCATGTCCTCCACCCAAGCAAGAGAAACTTCACAGTGCTACCAGAGGATCTTCCCCACCCAGGGATCGAACCCAGGTCTCCTGCATTGCAGGCGGATGGTTTTTTTTTTTTTTTTTTACCACTAGGGCCACCTGGGAAGCCTCGCTATTAGATATACAAGAGGGCTATCGCCTCAGCTCCTGATGCTTTGGGTGTGGAAAGCACTTTGAAAGCGATCGGCTTGCATGGGCACGGCCGAGTAATGGCTCATATCTGGAGCTGTGACGCGCGTCTGTGACAGCGTCTTCCACGTGTTTGTGGCCGCAGACACCCTATGTGTACCCAGCGTGTCTTGTGAATACAGAAGAGCAGCTGCAACCTTCTAAAAATTAATGGGTTTCTAGGTCATTTGCATTTTTTATGGTTTGCCAACAAAGGATACGGAGAGGGGAGGGAATTTATTAATGTTTGAAGAAATCCTCCGAAAGGAGAAGAAGCGAGCCCTCTTGGCGAGACGGCGGCCGTCCGCGTCTCTCACGGGCCACCCCCTCGGAGGGGAGAATTGATGCGCAGCTCAAAAAGCAGACAGCTGCTGCGCCGCCAGGGAACCGCCCGGGGCTGACATCATTCTATTCGGGGCCTGCGTGATGGTTTGGTAACGGCCATTTTCAGAAAACAACCCAGGCAATTTCAGGATCTGCTGTCACAATAGGCACACTAAAAATAAAGTCAGCATAAATAGATTAAGAAATGGACAGCATAACAAGGCATGAAGAATTAGAATGAGCGCGCCGAGCTCCAGATGACAGCAAAGAGCTGTGCGAGAGAGATGGGCGGAGGGGAGAGGAGGGTGGCCCGAGCTGCTGACACGGGGGTTTGGGGACAGCATGGTCCCCGGCCCGGCAGCACGGAATCTCATTGCGCTTCAGGGGCAGCGGAGGCGCTAAACTAAGGCAGAAGCCACGCTCCTGTAGCGATGCCATTTTTTGGTGGGGGCTGACACCTCCTAAAAGACGTATGGGAAGTGCTCCACGGCTGACCCCATCCTTCCCAAACACGAGTTTGGAGAAGTATAGGGATGCAGTGCTGGAGAAAGTGAGCTGGAAAAACATTTTTAATTCAGTCATGACATTTGGGGGCGGGGAGGGAAATGAATTTCTTTGGAAAACTGGCATGAGAGAGAAGAAAAAAAGGCATGTGTTAGAAACTTGCTGTGCGAACTCAGGGAGGTGGGCATCTGACCTAGGGGCTCCTGAGCAGTCTTAGTTAATGACCTGGCTGACTGCCAGGCTGGGGGGGGGGGCTTCTCCCCCGACCCCCATCCCGTGTGGCTGGAAGATCTCTTTGTTTCCATCTGCATCCCAAGATGGGAATGCTAGAGTGCCCCAACTCTTCATCCTCTCACCATTCACTGATTCTAAGAAGTGGGTTAAGCAGAACAGAGCAACAGACACTGCTTTCAGGGAAATATCTTATGCAATTTCTTTGGAACATCATTTCCCATCTGAGTTCCCTGGTGGTAATAAATACTAGGTTTAAAACATGGAACAGTTTAAAACACCAGGGTTTCCCTGGCGGCTCAGACCGTAAAGCGTCAGCCTGCAATGTGGGAGACCCGGGTTCGATCCCTGGATCGGGAAGATCCCCTGGAGAAGGAAATGGCAGCCCACTACAGTACTCTTGCCTGGAAAGTCCCATGGATGGAGGAGCCTGGTAGGCTACAGTCCATGGGGTCGCAAAGAGTCGGACACAACTGAGCGACTTCACTTTCCTTTCCTTAGAACACATAAGTGTTCTTAGCTTAAGTAAGTTTGGGAAATTTGCAGGTGAATTTAGTGCAGCAAGTGAATTTGCTGCATCAGAACTTTCCAGAGTCTTTAATATGATAAAGTGTGCTATGAATCTTACAGGAGAAATAAAGTAGACAGGTTTCTCAAATGAATTTTACTGTCAAAACTCCCCCCCACCACTGACTTAAAAATAGTTTTTGCAGAACACCATAGTGGAACTCTCTGGGTATGTTTTGTGCTAGCTGCAGACCACGTGCTTTCCAGTTAGTTGAATATCTTCACGCCGGTGGCACACCATCCTTAAGCCAGAGCTGGGGATGTTGAGGAAGGAACACGGCCCCCTGTGTTGCTTCCAAGCGAAGACCAGTTTTGTTTGATAAAGGAAACATTTGGACTTCCCTGGTGGCACACTGGATAGGAATCTGCCTGCCAGTGCAGATTCAATGGGTTCAATCCCTGGTCCAGGAAGATCCCACATGCCGAGAAGCAACTGAGCCTGTATGCTGCAACTACTGAACCAGTGTGCTGCAGCTCCTGAAGCCGCCCTCCCTGGAGCCTGTTTACCGCAACAAGGGAAGCCACCGCAGTGAGAAGCCTGAGCACTGCGACCAACAGTAGCTCCTGCTTGCCTCACCTGGAGAAAGCCCTCTCGCAGTAAGGAAGATCCCGTGTAGCCGAAAATAATTAATTTTAAAAAGTGAAAGTCACTCAGACGTATCCGACTCTTTGCAACCCCATGGAATTCTCCAGGCCAGAATACTGGAGTGGGTAGCCTTTCCCTTCTCCAGGGGGTCTTCCCAACCCAGGGATCGAACCCGGGTCTCCCACATGGCAAGCAGATTCTTAACCAGCTGAGCCACAAGGGAAGCCCAGTTTACAAAAGAACATCTTGAAAAAAAGGAAGCGTTTTTACTGTTAGTTTTGCAGTTCAGTACCAATTCAATGACCCACCGGGGACGTGGCTTAAAGAGTGGGGATGATGGCCCTGGGTTCTCCAGCTTGGAGAAGAAGGAAACCACAAGGTCAGGTTCAGCCTTGCCTGGTGGCAGACGCTTTGCTGGTGCCTTTCCGTGCTGTGCTAGTATTTTGGCAGACGTTCATCAGAGGTCAGGAAAAGGTAAGTAAACGCACGGGGGCTTTGCTGTGGAGACATTTAATCGTTTTATTAGCATATTATTGTGTCCAGGTGCTTTGCCAAGTGTAGAGCCAGTTCTGGCTTCATGTGCTTCGTAACTGCTGGGGAAATGAGCAAGAGATTCTTCCGATATTCCCTCTTCTCTGTGCAGCCCTCCCCAGGCAGCTGGAGGTGGAGACTTGGCCGAGATGGGGCTGCCCGAGGGGTTAGCTTTCAGAGTTTCCAAACAACAGGTGGGATCTTTTAACTGATCTTTCTCCTGAAGGTTCTCCAGCCTGACTGGAGTTAAAGGGAGGTGAGGATGGGAGGTGGGGTACTGGGGTGGGTGGAAGTGAGGGAGCTCTGGGCCCACCAGCTTGGTCAGGGTTGCAGAGTCCCTTGGGCATCTGGGTCTATGGGCCAGAGTGGGGAGTGAACTTTTGTATATGACATCTCCTGGAAAACACGGTTTGAGACCATCCAGCTCTGGGACATTTGTGGGTTCATCTGCAGCCAAGCCCCACAAGGATGAAGGATGTTGAAGAGCAGCCCATGCAGGCTGTCCTGGGGACTCAACAGCGAGCAGTGCCAAGGTGTGTGTGGGGTGGGGGGGACGAGGGCCTGTCTGGAAACCATGGGGCGGAGTTTCAAAGGGCTGAGGCCAGAAGCAGAGAATTTCAGTACCAGATTGTGCAGTGAAAATCAAGGCTCTCTCCAAAAGAGATCCACACAAAGATAGGTCAATTAATTTTCAACAAAGATGCAAAGGCAACTCAGTGGGGAAAGGATAATCTTTCCAACTGATGATGCTGGAACAAACATTCATTCATAATTTTAAAAAATGAACCTCCATCCAAATCTCACACCATATACAAAAAATAACTCCAAATGGATCATGAAACTCAGTGCAAAGCCTAAAGTTATAACAATTCCCAAAGAAAACATAGGAAAAAATTTTGTGACCTAGGTTTAGGCAAAGACTTTTTAGCTACAATGCCATATGCATGACTCATAAGAGAAAAAAAAAAGTGATAAATTGGGTTTTATCAAGATTATTTTTAGGTCACAGCTGATTTTTATTATTATTTTAGTTGTTATTAGAACATAGTTGATTTATAATGTAGACTTTATCAAGATTAAAATTTCAACTCTTTAAAAGATGATGCTAAGAGAATGAAAAGACACGCAATAGACTGGGGGAAAATATTTGCAAAATACTTATAGATAAAGGACTTGTACCAAGAACATGTCTTGAAAACTCTCAGAACTCAATAAAAAAAGACAATAACACAACTAAAACCTAGATAGAAGATTTGAACAATTTGCCAAATTATTAGATAATGCCAAAGAAGATGTGTTGCTGTTGTTGTTTGGTTGCTAAGTTGTGTTTGAGTCTTTGTGATGCCATGGACTGGAGCCGACTAGGCTCCTCTGTTCATGGTGTTGGGACCTAACAAACGCCATGATAGGCTTCAGGGACATAAAAGACATCCCCCTGCAGCCAATAGCCAATTAGTAAATACCAGGAAACTCCTGCAGCCAATCAGCCCTTGACAACTCTCTGTCTTTGTTCTAAACCTATAAATACTGCTGTAAATCTGGGCTCGGGGCTCTTGCTCCACTCCACTGCGTTGGATGTGGCGGGAGCCCTAGCTCGAGCTAGAAATAAAACCCCTTCATGCTTTTGCATTGCTGTGGACATCTTATTCTCTCAGTTTTGGGGGCTCGGACTCTGGGCATAACACTGGGATTTCCCAGGCAAGAATCCTGGAGTGGGTTGCCATTTCCTACTCCTGGGGATCTTCCTGGCCCAGGGATTGAACCTGCATCTCCTGCATTAGTAGGCAGATTCTTTACTACTGAGCCACCTAGGAAGCCCAAAGAAGATTCATATATGGCAAACAATCACATGGAGATGTTCAAAAACTTCTTCCCTAGAGAAATGCAAATGAAAACCACTGTGAGACAGTTACAGCCCTGTTAGAATGGCTAAGTGAAAAAGACTGACCTTGCCACATTCTGGCAAGGAGGCAGGCAATGGGATCTCAAATCTGAGTCAGAAATAATTTGGTTACGTCCCATAAGAAGTTATTTCAGGAGAGTGCAATATGGCAAAATAATGGTTAATTTGTTGTCAGGAGCCTAAAGCTCAGTTGTCCTGAATCAACAGTCCCGGGAAAGGCGGCCCCTTCTTGTCATCTCCATCTAATAGACAAGTACACGGAGACCTGGAGAGCCTGGATCACGAAACGAGTTAATGTTAAAGGCTCCATCGGGACTTCCCTGGCAGTCCAGTGGTTAAGAATCCACCTTCCAATGCAGGGGATAGGGGTTCAACCCCTGGTCTGGGAACTAAGAGCCCACATACCCTGGAGCAAACTAAGCCCAAAGGCTGCAACTACAGAGGCCCATGTTCAGGGCCCCTGGGCCACAACCAGAGAGAAGCCGGCACGCTGCAACGAAGATGCTGCTACTAACACCCAACATGGCCAAACATAAAATAAATAAATATATTTAAAAATGTGAAAGGTTCCAGGCAGGCGGGTCAATTCCCCAGCCCGTGGCTTAACGCGTGCATCACACCCGGCTCACGCACACTTGGTGGCAACATCGTGAAGACCACGCTGAAGGAAACGACACAATAGCAAACCCTGAGAGGGAGACATCCCCCCGCCGCATGGACAGCCGTGTTGCTGTATCGCTGGGCCTCTGCACAGAAATTTGGGTGTAAAAGGAAACCTTGAGAAGTGTGGAGACATAAAGAGTATCTCTAAGAAGAAAAGTAGGGTTTGGCAGTGAATCTTTTTCTGTGCATAATTTCACTTCTTTCTTTGCTACCCTGAACCAGAAGGGAATAAAGTTAAATATAGACCTTGAGATACCGCCAGACTTGTGCAAATAGACATTAGGAAGAGTGTTGAAAGTTGCAGAAAACTACAGAGTACAATTAAATTTTTGTCCATCAGTCACTGCTTGCTAGGTACTCTAACAGAAGTTTTGTGTGAGAATGCTGTTTTATCTCTAAAGGAAGGTATTATTCACCAGCTTTTAGAGATGATGGCCTTCGGAGAGATTAAGTAACTTGCCTGAAGTCACACAGCTGGAAAGAGGGTTGAAACCCAGGTTTGTCTGAGTTATCAGTGCCTATCTTTTTCAATGTATTCATTGCCTCCACCAGGGGACTCATCTCTCAGAGAGACACATACACAGCCTCCTGGGGGCACGTATGTGTCCTGCTTCTGTTTGTCTTTCATGCTTCATGTTTATGTGATGCTAAGAATCTCATGTTTCTGGTTTGCTCTGAAAATTCAAATGGCTACCCTGTCTCGCCCTACTCCCCATCCACCTGGTAGTTAATAATCACTACCTCCCGGGCAGGAATTACCCCTGCAGAACCAGCCTTTCTCCCCCTGCCCTCTTCAGCAGCTTGGCCAGGGTCAATAACCCCAGACAGAAATTCAAACATAGTCAGAGGGACTTCCTTGGTGGCCCAGCGGTTAAGAATCCTCCTGCCAATGCAGGGGGCTGGGGACACAGGTTCAATCCCTGGTTGGGGAAGATCCCACGTGCTACGGGGCATCGGAGTCCTTGGGCCGTACCTACTGAGCCCGTGTTCTAGAGCCCAGGAGCCGCAACACTGACGACTGTGTGCCCTGGAGCCCCTGCTCCACAGCAAGAGAAGCCACCGCAGTGAGAAGCCTGTGCGCTGCAACTTGAGAGCAGCCCCCACTTGCTGCAACTTCAGAAAGCCCGGGTGCAGTAGCAAGGTCCCAGTGCAGCCAAAATTGAAATAAATAAATATTTAAAAAAAAAAAAAAAAGACAGTGGCAACTCCAGCTCCAGATGAGGAAACAGGCCCTGGCCCCACCCACCTCTAGGCTCAAGGGTCTGTTAATATTGCCTGAGAGAAGACCTTTCAGCATCAGGAGGTGCTTCCAAACTCTGGCCAGCAGAGGAAATGAGGCCACGTTGAACCAACAGCACTGTTTTCTGCCAGCCACAAACACACTTGGCAAGAAGGAAGGCTTGGAACAGGCGGGTGATGCTTTTTAATTGGATGGGCCGCGCGTCTGTAACAAAAATCAATATATGGCTGGGGCGGCTGCGCACCGGTAGATGCTTCTGGGCCTGGCGCGCCGCTTGTGCCTGAGTCTGTGTTGGAGGCGCCCCCTGGGGCGGTGGGGGTCTAGGGGATCCGCGGGGGCCCACCTTATTGGATCAGATGAGCTGGGGGGGGGGGGGAAGGAAGAGGGGGGGGGGGGGAGGGGGGGTGCGGGGCGCGGGGGCTGCGTGGAGGGGCCAGCCCACGGCGTCTGCTCCAAGGGTCTGACGTTTCGGGGCCAGAACAGACCCTGCAGCGGCCCGCCACTACATCGCGGGTGGCGAGCATCGCATGCACCACGGGGCTGCAGAGGCGGGTGGTGGGACGGGGAGCCTTCCAGTGCTTCGGTGACTGCGGTCACCACCGTGCGATAGTAACAGGAAACCAGACAGCCTCCTGGACGTGTCTGAAAGCGCATCCCTTCTCCCGGCAGCTGTCCGGGGGCTTTGGGGAGACTCTTCGTTTGCTTTTGTGTTTTTGTTTTTCGCAGGGAAGGGGCATTGGCTCTGAGCAGAGCGGATGAGACAGCGGTTCTGTGGAGCCGTCACGTTTATTTTTCCTTCCAAATGAGGCATTGAGGGAAGAGAAGAGTCGCTGGGTACTCAGGCCATGAGGAAAGCTTTGACCTGGTCTGGAGGTTTTTCTCAGGAACACGTGAACGGGGCACGGCCTCTCTTGGTGTCCCTCCTGGGTCGGGGTCCCGGAGGGAACCCGGGCTGGAGAGCAGGTCTGGGAGCCTGTGAGGCCCCCATCAGCAGCCAGGCCCAGAGCTGGGGACAGACGGCCGGAAACCACCGCGTCGGCCAGAAAGGCGCTCCCAGCTCCTGCGCTGGGCACCCCGCGGCCGCGGCCGGTGACACGCCCTCTGAGGACTTCCGGGGCTGCTTCTAGACGCCTGCACAGCATGGGGGGTGCGCACTGGCTGGGAACGGCACCAAGAGCCCATTCCACTTTTCCTAACCAGAAAAGTCCTCTTTTCACATTTGATAACGTCAAATATATATTTTTTTGACTTTATTTTTTATTTTATTTTTTTTACTTTACAATTCTGTATTGGTTTTGCCATACATTGACATGAATCCACCACGGGTGTACATGCATTCCCAAACCTGAACGCCCCTCCCACCCCCCCTCCCCACAACATCTCTCTGGGTCATCCCCGCGTACCAGCCCCAAGCGTGCCATATCCTGCATCGGACATAGACTGGCAATTCGATTCTTACATGATCTTATACATGTTTCAATACCATTCTCCCAAGTCATCTCACCCTCTCCCTCTCCCACTGAGTCCAAAAGTCCGTTATACACATCTGTGTCTTTTTTGCTGTCCTTATGGCCGGTCTAATTACAGCTTCTTTGTCCTGAGTGTTTCACACACACCCACACACACGTGTGCGCATACACACACACACATCTGAAGAAGAAAGCTCAGCCTTGGGACTCCCCTGGCCCCACCCGAGCCTGACTCTCTGGAAAATACCCTTGACACACACATGACAAGCCCGTGGAAGCCTTGCTGGCGGGCTGGGCTGGGCTGCGTTTTTGTCAAAACCTCGGGTTTTCCCAGCCACATAAGCTATTCTCTCTCAAGGCATGACTTTTGTGTAGAAATTTATCATATTTTTTCAACAGTTCAGAAGTGAATTATTTTTTTTTTTTAATTGAAGAAAATCCTTTAAGCTGTCCTGGACTCACTCAAGCATGTAAAAAGGGTATTTTTCAACCATAGTTCAGATGCTGAGTATGTTCTCAGCCTGAATCATCTGAATTTAAAACTCTGCATTGGGCCTCTTAGCCCAACAGCTGAGCATCTTAAAAAGGGGCCATTTATGAAGAAAAATATGGTCGTGAAATAAAGGATATGAGGAGTTAGAGATCCTGTGGGTTACAGTAATAGATTGAAAGTCATAAATCTTAGTTTCTATTCTTGGCTCCAGAAAGAATTTATGTGTTCACTGCATTTGGCACATGGAGGCAACAGGGAAGAGAGACTTGAGAACTTGGATGTGGAGGAAATAAAGTCTTCTTGTAAAAGTTAAATTATGAAACCTACATGCAAGGCCAGAGCAAACATGTGCAAAGCCACCTTAAAAAAAATAACAGTTTACAAGTCAGATGCAGGTCAGCCAGGATTGCACAAGGCGGTCACAGAAGCAGCTACTGGCAGCTCATATCCGAGCAAAGGAGAAGTTGGGGGAGATGTGACGGCAGAGGGGAATGGGGAGGGGCCACGGTACATCTCTGTCTAGCCCTGGGGCACATTGCTGGGTGGGAAGCAGTAGAGGGTACATGGCGACTGGGGTTTCAAGCCGCTTCTTGGCCATTTACTAGCTGTGTGATCTTGGGCTAGTTACTTAACCTCTCTGAGCCACCATAGCTTTACTTGGGGAAATGGAGATAACTGGGCTTATCCCTGTGAGTTGAAGAGGGGTGAAAAGATGAAATGCACGTAAGTCACTTAGCAGAGGGGTGGTGGGGACTGTGGGGGTGATGGTGGACGTGATTATGCTAGGCGTGGTGATGGTACTGTAGAGCAGCAAGCCGACCCTCAGCACAGAGTTGCCAGGTTGGGCTGGCAGAGCCTGATGCTATCCACAACGCCCAGTAGCCAAACACACCTGGAACACACAGGCAGTTGAACAAAGCTGGGTTTCTTGGTATTGGCCACCAGGGAGATGACAGCTTGTGGGGAACCTTGGAGAATCTGAGTAAGGGGACTGGAGGGGGTGGTGGGGCTTCCTTTAGGATTTGGGCTTGTTTGGGGCAATCGTTCTGGATTGGAATTCAGAACATTGAAACTGGGTATGACTGGGCACCACATTTTATGTGCGGTTGTAATTGGTAGAGAAATGGCTGTCATGCCAGGTGGAAAGGAGGGACATGCGGTCACTTGGTGGTTTAAACAGTATGCTTATTTTTTTTGTTTTTTTTTTGTCTGTGTTCAATCATGATTATGGAGTGGCCTTGTTTTCTCTCCATCCTGGTCACAGAGTGACCTTGTTTGATGTTGGTGTTCAGTGAAATTGTGTTTGTTCAACAGAAGAACACCACGGCTGAGCTGCGAGGGCCAGGCCAGCTCCCAGCTGACAGCTGTCATGGCCTGCTTTTCTGTTTCTCATCGCCATGCCCCACCCAGAAACCTCACTCCTGTTCATCGTTCACCAAGTGCCTCTTAGATTATAACTGGGCTTCCCACGTATGGGAGCTGCAGGGGACAACCGTGGCCACGTGGATCTGAGCATTCCAGATCCCGAGCTAAGGTTACTGTCAAACCTTATGATATTGCCACTCTTCTAGGTAGAAAGCATTTGAATACTGGCAACTTCACACAGTTGAGCGTAACTATTTCTCACTCCAGTTTGATAAACTGTCATTCCGGAGCCCTTGACTTTCTCCTGGGAGCCCATTATGAGAGGAAGGACTCTGTCTCTGGGTATGAACAATTTGAGGAATCTGATCCTTTAAGGCAGAGAGCTTGATCTTAAACCACACTCAAAATGTGGAAGGACTGATGCAGAAGCTGAAGCTCCAGTACTTTGGCCACCTGATGTGAAGAGCCAACTCATTGGAAAAGACCCTGATGCTGGGAAAGATTGAAGGCAGGAGGAGAAGGGGACCACAGAGGTTGAGATGGTTGGATGGCATCACCGACTCGATGGACGTGCGTTTGAGCAAACTCCAGGAGACAGCAAAGGACCAGGAAGCGTGGCGTGCTGCAGTCCATGCAGTTTCAAGAGTTGCACACGACTGAGCGACTGAACAACAGGGCTTGGGTGCTGCCCGCTCTTCAGGGAGGGGGTGGGCACTTGCAGGAAACAAGTGAGAAGCATCAGGACACACGAGCTAGGTGGGAGCTGAGCGCCAGCGCAGAGCTTGAGACGGGGGGGTCTAGGCCAGGCGACGCCAGCAGCCAGGTGCCAACCAAATGCCTGTATCACAGGTTCCTGTTACACGTCCCCAGGCCCGTGTGTGACTTCTGTGAAATTCCAGTGGCAATTGCTGCTTTAATTGATGCTTTTCCCTGGCAGGAGCCGTGGAGCAGGTTAACAAATTGAGGCGTACAAAGCCACCTGCGCTTTGAACAGTTCCATTATAAGGGTGCTTGCTGGAGCCAAGAAAGGAGGGCAGGGGGGCTGGATTTCTCCCGTGTTCTGCCATGCTGCGCTGTCCCCACCGGTTTGGGCACTTCCAGCCAGAACCCAGAATGTAGAGGCGGCTACTGGAAGACCCAACAGCAAGCACGTTGCCTTTCTGAGCCCAAGTTTGGGGAAGAGAAGTGCCTTAGTATCCGTGGTTGCTGTTACTAATTACCACAACCCTGGTGGCTTAAGACAACAGGAGTGTATTCTCTTGTGGTGTGGAGGCCAGAAGTCTGGAGTCAAGGCCGGGGGCAGCCGGTGGGGCGGGGGTCGTCTGGCCCACGCCTCTCTGGGGGCGCCTGCAGCCCTGGGTGCCGCTTGGCTTGGAGTCACGATGCTCCAATCGCTGCCTCTGCGGCCACGGGGCCTCCACATCTCCTTTGTACCCCCCGCCTTTGGTCTCAAACCTCCCTCTGCCTCTCTCCTCTAAGGACACTTGTCAGGCTTCAGGGCCCACCCAGATAATTCCAGATGATCTCATGTCAAGATTTTCTTTCTCCAGTGACTTCTCTGGTGGTCCAGTGGTTAGGAAATCCACCTGCCAAATGCAGGAGACACGGGTTCAATCCCTGGTCTGGGAAGGTCCCACACGCCGAGGGACAACCAAGCCTGTGACCTAGAGCCGGTGCTCCGCAGTAAGAGAAGCCCGATCATTGCAACAAAGACTTGGTGCAGCCAAAATATAAATAACATTTTTTTTAAAAGATTCTTTTTCCAAATAAAGTCAGGTTCACAGGAGATCAGGGCATGGGCATATCTCCTGGGGCCCTCCATGCAGAATCCACCCTCAGAAACACTTGTGTGACCGCCTTTGACCCCTGGCTGCCTGGCCTCCTTGCCTCCTGCTCGTATACCCCGAATGGGCCTGATACGAGGGCTGGGGGTCCGAAGCAGAGGGACCCAGGCCGCCCTCCAGGACACACAGTCTGTAGTGGCAGAAGGACAGACAGACCGCCACCGGCTCCCTCCACACCCTGGCGGCCCTGGGTCGCTGGGCTCCCAGGGGAGGACGCCCTTCGGCCTCACAGGTGCTCTGGCCTGGCATCCTGCCGCAGATACACACTCGGGATGTCCCCCGTCCTCCAGACGGGCTCCTGACTCCCTGGGGCGGTGACCGAGCACCGTTCAGCCGCCGCCGCAGCCGTTCATTTCAGTGCGGCCTGGGTGTCCTGTCCTCCTGGAGCGCCAAGGCTGTCCACGAGGCCATTGATTTAAAAGACAATATCACTTGCTTCCAAAGTTTATGAGACCATAAACAGCCCCCGCATATTGATGACGGCCGGGATGTTTGCTCAGCACATTCGTTGTGCTGTGCCCGTTTATTACGAGGGCCTGCTTTAAAGCAAATGAAACCGCAACTGTTTTCATTTCCTTTGGAGGAGCCGTGCCCTTCCCCAACAGCTGGCTTAATCTATTGGATCCCTGGTCCCTCTTCCCTGACCCCGGTTGGAGGCCTTAAGGTGGACCATCTGAGACGCTCGAGCTGGGTTGTGGTAAAATCCCATCCCCACCCCTTTCGGTCTCGGGGAGCCTCCCAGGCCCAGCACTGCTTGGAGGGCCTTGGAACAGGAAGGGAAGCGAGGAGGCTCATTTTTCTGAGGGCCCCGGCCTTGAGGCCGTCTCTGGGGCCTTGTCTTTCCTCTCTGGGGAAGAGCACACGCAGTAATAAGAGAACTGAGTAAGCCGCCAGCATCCGCTCCTCTCGCATCCTAACACACCAAATAAAATTCCTTTTCATCTTGAGAAGCTGAGATGCTGCAAGGCTGGGCCGCTAGTCCATAAAGATGAATCTTCAGAGCATTTACTGGCTGGAATGCCCCGGGAATCCAAACTGGTTTCTGTATAAAATATGAGGAAGATTCAGAGGAGGTGGCGAGGCTGGGTGGGGAGCGGGCAGGAGAGATTGATTGCAAACTTTGTGCCAACTGAGCAGTTCTGTGCATGCCAAGCAGAGAGAACAACACTTGAAAAATGTATTAGATTATCCAGAACACAACGCTGATTTATAGGTGCAGTAATCCCCATCTTGCCATCCATTTTCGTAATAGAGAGAGATTAGGGCGACGGTGGCGCTTTGCTGGGATTGCCAGCTCTGTCTCCACCCCCGGCCACCCCCCAGTCCATGATGAATCACAGGGTAAAATGCAGAGTTAGCGCTTTTAACAGGATGTTCTGATGTGGAGGGTTTCGAGATTTGAAGCGTTTCTGAATTTGGAATGAAAACTGACTGCATGAGGAAATAGTTTTTTTTTTTTTAATCTAATAATATTGATTGCTTAACATCACAAGGGTCTTCTAGTGAGTGAGAGGAGGCAAGGAGTCCTCCAGGAACTCTCAGGCTGGGTTTAAAACATGAGGTGTGCGTTGGGAGCGGCCAGGTGACTCACCCCCAGCAGCATCTCACAGGGTAGCTGCCAGCGGTCCCACCTGAACATAACTATGGCCTGGAGCACATGGCATCTGATGCCACCTGAGTTGGGAAGGAGCCTGCCCAGAGAAAATGACACGCACCCTCACCTTGGTCAATGAGCATTTGTCTATTCAGCACACAGTAAGCCAGTGCCTAGGATGGGCAAAGCACGGTATTAGATTCCTGCAAGATACCAAATACGGGGGCCCCCTCTGCTGTCTGCTAAGGGCTTTGTGAGACATCTGATGAAGCAAGTCAGCCCTCCAGATCCTTACAATCCCAACTGAACTGGGGAATGTACACAGCCCAGGAACCACAGGAACGAGCAAACGTACAGAGCAGGTTCCCAAAGGAAGCAGATTAGGAACTAGCACATTGTCTAGTCAGGGGTGGGTGAGAGGGACCGAGGACTCCTGGGGCGGAGGGTGAAGTGTGCTCAAGGGGACTTTCCTTTCTGGTAGCAGCTCCAGGGAAGCCCTGGAAACTGGAAGTTGTCTGGGCGGACTTGGCCCATCCCCAGGGCCTGCTCACCAATGTTTGCTTCCGCTCTGGAAGAACCATGACCTCTAAATCTGTCTTCCCAAACCCCTCTTCTAGGGAAATCTCATTCCCATATGTATTGTTCTAACAAATAGTTTATCATTTTATCTCCTGCAAAGTCCCCTGTGACCAGGCAGGGCAGGAGAGCCCGCCTGTCTGTCGGCATACCCACTGCATCAGCAGATGAATCTCTTTAGGCCCCAGGAGAGGATGCTGTCAGGGTTGGGGGGGGGGGTGGGAGCTATCCCACCACTCTGCAAGACTACAGAGCTGGGTGGGTGGGGCCTGACTCCTGCCCACTGGGCTGGGCAGGAGAGAGGAACAGGATACCTGCCCTGGGGAACCCATCAGTACAGCATGATGGGAGGAGACGGCCTCCAGTCACAGGCACAGTCACCGGAAGGGCTGGTGGGGACACTGAGGCCCGATGCTAAAAGAGCTTGAGGGGTGTCTGCCGTCAGCACCATCAGCACCACCATTATCCCCGCATAGTCCATCACTAGCATCACTACCATCACTCAGCTCAGTTCAGGCGCTCAGTCGTGTCTGACTCTCTGCGACCCCATGGACTGCAGCACGCCAGGCCTCCCTGTCCATCACCAACTCCCGGAGTTTACCCAAACTCATGTCCATTGAGTCGGTGATGCCATCCAACCATCTCGTCCTCTGCTGTCCGCTTCTCCTCCCGCCTTCAATCTTTCCCAGCATCAGAGTCTTTTCAAATGAGTCAGCTCTTCGCATCAGGTGGCCAAAGTATTAGAGTTTCAGCTTCAGCATCAGTCCTTCCAAGGAACACTCAGGACTGATTTCCTTTAGGATGGACCGGTTGGATCTCCTTGCAGTCCAAGGGACTCTCAAGAGTCTTCTCCAACACCACACACAGTTCAAAAGCATCAGTTCTTTGGTGCTCAGCTTTCTTTATAGTTCAACTCTCACATCCATACATGACCGCTGGAAAAACCATAGCCTTGACTACTAGAATTACCATTTATTCCTTTCTTGGGGCGTGTTGCCCAGCTTGCAGGATCTTAGCTCCGTGACCAGGGATCGAACCTGTGCTCTCGGCAATAAAGGCGCAGAGTCCTAACCACTGAGCCACCAGAGAATTCCTACCATTTATTCCTAAAGAGGCCTGTGGGCCTGGCCTTTGCTAAGTGTTTCACACGTATCTAGATTAACCCTCACAGCTACCAGTGACTAAGGGACCACCATGCTCCTGTTTCATAGATGAGGGCCCTGAAGACTTAAAGAGGTCACCCAGAGAAGTGGCAGAGCAGGAATTCAAGCCCAGGTGGCCTGACTCCAAAGCCTGAGTCCACCGCATAGCAAACTGCCTCCCGTCCCAGGTGAGGGCACCCAGTTGATGCTGATACCCTGAAGGTCTGACCTGGGGAGACTTGACAAGGTGAATCATTTTAGGTTGTGGGCAAGCTGCAGGTGTAGCAAGGGTGGAGATGGGATCACTCTGTTTGTTTTTTGCATCATTCTTTCATTCGCCACTGATCTGGGTGGAGACAGCACAAGGACGTGAAGGCTTGTCCCGCGGGCCCTCGGGAACCACATGCGGCCACGGCACTGCCCCTGTCCAGAAGGAACAGGAAGGGCCCAGTGTGTGCCACTTCTCTGCTCTGAGAGCCGCGGGGGGAGGGGGATTAGGGTTTGGGGGGGGGTGGTAGGGGGTGTGGGAGTGATCGGGGTGGGGGGCCAGGGACCAGGTGGCAGGAAGTCTCTGCCTCCTGCACCTGATGCCGCCTCTCCTCTTTCCATCATCCACCTGAATATGTATGTTGTTACACACGCTTAAAACACAAACACAAGACGAAAACGCCAATCCATCCTGCCAAAGGCATTTTCCCTTAGATTTAAAACCCTGTGTAATTTAAGGGATATGCAATTCATGTGTCTGCATGGAAACTATCAAAGTGCTTTTAAGAGAGCTATTTGAAATCTTTGGAGCTTGATGAATCTTTCCAGTTCTTTCTTTGAAACATGGGAACCACATACTGCCAGGGATAGTCAGTCAAACACCAAAGGCTGGGGTGGGTCCCAAACTCTAAACCCCGTGATGTTTCACTTTAGGAAACTTAATTTCTCATCTCTAATAGCCACTTCCAAATAGGACCGCGCACCCACAAGGACCACTCACACCTGTGCCCCCCTGGCTAGGGCCCCCCACCCTCACTCCGCGGACCGCACCGCGGGGAGGCTGTGCCCGGGATCCCCGCGTGGTGCCCGCACCATCCCCGCGCGGTCCCCAGCCACCCGATGGGGCGGAGTGTGCCAATTTAAAGCGTGGTTCCGGGGCCACTCGCCCAAAGTCGCTGAAAGACTGGACCGAATCTGCGAGCGAGCAGCGGCGCCCCTGCCGCGACCCCGCACAGCTGTTGGCTGGGCCCGCTCGGGCCGGGGACCCCACCAGGCTCCGCGCCCGCCTTCCACTGCGGCGTGGCCAGGTGCCCAGCTGACCGCTAGGATGGAGGAGAGGCAGGGGCGGGGGTGCCCAGACTTCTACCTTGACGGGAAGTGCGGGGCGATCACCCTGCGATCACCACGCTGCGCCGTGTCCGGGGGTCACCCCGCGATCACCACGCTGCGCCGTGTCGGGGGTCGCGCTCCGGAGGCCCAAGGCCTCGCGGGGACCCCTCCATCGCCCCCTCCCCCGCTACCTCCGGACCGACCGCGCCGAGGTCACCCCCGCCAGCGGGGCCTCAGCGCATCCTGACTCCGGCCCTCCTCCGCCCCTCCTCTCTGGCATGGGAAGCTCCCATTGCTTCCCGATCCGTTTCTATACCCCTGGAAAGGGACGTTTTACTCTCGCTCGCACCTTCTGCCCAGCTCGGCACTGGCCTGTAACCCGCTCCCAGGCGGTCAGGACGCCGGGGTTAAGGATGACCCAGGAAGCCGTGCTGCCCGCCGTGTGGACTAGGCCTGAGACGAGGAGGGCAGCCGCCCCTGGACACACACCTCGTCTTCCGTCCACCTCAGAACCCATTTTCTTCTGGCGGCCTCACCCCAGCTGCCGGGGTCGAGGGTGGGGTGCGGGGGCGGGGGTGGGTGCGCGCACGGTTCTAGACATCCCAGCTCGGCTCCGGGGCTCCTCCTCAAACCATCAGCTAGCAACCGCAAGCGCTGAAGAATGCTGTTTTGGTTTGTTATTTTAGTTGTTACATTTGAGCAGTGGCCATTTTATCCTGGGGCTTCCTGGGGCTCCGGGTTCCCTTCCAGAGCAGTGAAGAAAGCCGGAGTTGACATGTATTGTATTCTGCTTAGTCCCTTGGTCGTGTCCGGCTCTTTGCGACCCGACCGACTGTAGCCCTCCAGGCTCCCCTGTCCATGGGATTCTCCAGGCAGGAATACTGGAGTGGGTTGCCATGCCCTCCTCCAGGGGATCTTCCCCACCCAGGGACTGAACCCTCTCTCCCAGGTCTGGCCACTAGCAACCTGAGTTACTTCCAGGTCACCCACCCAGGCCTGGGTCCTCACGGAGTCCTCTCTGGGCCGCCCCAGGTGATCTCCCATGACTGTTTCACTCACAGGGAAATTCACCCTGAAAGGAAGGTGATCATCTTGAAAGAAGGGTGAACATCCCTTTACCGACACCCCCCCCCTCCAATTTCCCCACACCTGTAACAACCTCAGCCCCCAAGTACTCCAACATCAAACACACATGACCGAGGCTGACATCTTTCTCTCCCTTGCTCTTTTTGACCCAAATCCAACCTGGCCCCAGTCTGGCCATTTCTCTCCTTGAAATGTCCCTCAGATCCACAATAATGTTCAGTGAAGGTTGAGTCCTAAAGGTCAAGAGTGAGAGGAAGGGTGTTGCAGACAGGGAACAGACTATGCGAAGGCCGGGACCGTGAGAGCGCCCCAGGGTGGGAGGTGGCCAGTGGTCTGGATCCCTGCTGGACGGCTCACCAGGCCACCTGACCTCTGCCTCAGTGGTGTGGGAACCAGCACTGCCCTTCAAACACCTCCTCTCTCACTGGTGCTCAGGTCTGCCCAAGAGCTCTTGGAGTCCAGCTCCATCTCCTGTCTCCATCACTTCTTGGGGAGCAGCGAGCTTCAGAAGTGCCCTCCCCAGGTGTGAGCAGGACTTCCTGTGTGCATGCCGGAACACACTCTAGTTCCCCTCATTTGACACACGCCCGTGTCCCCTTTGCCTTTGAAGGCTGGGATCAGGCCGCTGCCTCTCACGACGCAAGAGATCCAATCAGCCTCTTCCACCTCGACCTCTCCCTGAACAGGCAGGTTTCCCACCCCTCCACCAACACCCCCATGTGACCCCATCACAGGACCAGACTCCTTGGAGATGGTGCTCCTAAAGCAGCAGGGTGTGACTCAGTTGCTGGACAGGATGTGGGGACGATCACCAGTGGACAGGAAAGCTCGCTCGGCCTGTTCATGGAGAACATTCGAGCTAGTGTAATGACCAGGAGCTGCCCCACCCGGTACACAAATGCCTCCCACCACACGTGACTAAGCCTCTTCCTAGAGCCAGGCTGGGGGAAAGTCCTAGCCGGCGGGGTGTTTTCACCTCAGCTTGTGTTCATGGGAAAGGGCGGCATCTTCCAATGCAAAAGGCCGAGTATGGCCAACTCAAGACCAAATGACACCCACAGCCCAGAACTTGTCACTATGTGCCCATTCGTACGTTTCCAGTTAAAGGCAGAGGTTCTGGTAGCAGCCACCAGCCTCCCGACAAATGGCCTGGAAAGATTGGGCCTGGGGCTTGGGTCCTCCCATCACCATGGGGACCGGTCATCACTGGGCGGAAGCAGAGATGGTCGTTGTCCGGATGTTTGGAGGGGATGGTCCTGGTCAGGCTCACCCTGCCGTCAGCACCCGCCCTGCCTGGCTCACTTTCTCTTTCCCCAGCCTGGAAGCTTCTGTCAGTTCTGTAGCGCTTTCTGAGGTTCCCTATGCGAGCTCCTCCCCCAGCCCTGGGGTGGAGGGCCAAAGGGCTCAGAGGCCAACCCTCAGACGGGAACTTTCCTCCCATCCTTCAGTGGCTGTGTGATGCGGGGTGAGTCCACACCCTCTGAGCCTGTTCCTCCCTGAAGGGAGGAATAACATCCAGGCTGACATCGTCACAGGAGATGAGGCCCCTGAAAGTGATGGGTAAGTTATAGAGCGCTGTTCAAATATCAATTATTATCATGGTGCTTCACTGCCCAGAGGTCCCCAGAGACTAGAATAGGAGCCCGTAACTTTGAGAATAACGGGAATAATGAACCATCATGAAGCGCTTACTGCTCTGAGGAACACCACTTCATGTGAGGTGCTTAATTCAAGCCTCTCACGCATCCTGTGAGGAGCAGTGTCTCCACGGACAGGTGAGGAACGGAAGGGTCAGCACTTGCCCTCCTGGGAGCATAGGTCAGTGGTCAGCGGCGCAGGTGCGGTCGCTGTTTGCAGAGTCCATCTTTCCAAGGCCACTTGCTCACACTAACACCTAGCACGTGTGCATGCACACACACACACACACACACACCTTCACTTCCCACGTGGGCTCACACTGGGCCAGGAGGTACTCCCCCAAAGTGTAGAGGCCCATTCTCTCCCAGAGGGTTGTGCTTGGAAGTCCTGCTCCACAACCTGGAGGCGAGGCCCGTCCCAGATGGCGGAGGGGACCCCTGGACGGATGCCGGATCTCTCCATCAGGTCATTGTGTCAGGCCTTTTGCCATTGACGTAAATCGTCACCAGGGAGTCACTCTCCTCCCCACCTCCCTGCCCCAGCCCTGGCCTTGGACTGCAGACTCTAGGGGTCCCACTCTGGCCAGAGCTGCCCCCGACTCCGCTGGGTTTCCAGTGCACCCTGGAGTTTACTGCCATCAAAGAGTGGGATTGAGGATCGTGGCAAATGGCATGTCCACCCCCTGCCCTCCATCCAGTGGGGCGCTTGTCCACACCGGCCAGTGGCTCACCCCAGGCTCCCGCGTCTCCTGCCATCTCCTCGGCCTTGCCACACTGCCCTTGGGCTCCTGTTCCAGATGCCAGCGTGGGTAGCCCATGCCCTGCCAGTCCACGCTCCTCTCTGTTTAGAGGCAGCCCACCAATTCTGGGCACCAGTCACCGATTCCTCCCAGGCGGACCCCACAGACCCTGGGCCAAGGACCTTCTCCTCCTTCAGGGAACATCCAAGCTCCGGGCTACCTTCTGAGGTGCTCGGAAAAGCCTCTGACCAGAAGGTAGCCCTGGGAGGCACTTGTGTAGAGGGAGACATTTTTAAACCAGAACTCACCGGACCCCTCCTGAGGCTGCGAAATCGGGCGCACGCCTGAGATGCCTCCGGGAGGAGGAGGGGCTGTGTTCCCGATGACCACACACTCACAGTGTGCTTTCCCATCTGCATTCATTTGGGGAGCTAATTCTGGCTGCTGAATGTCTTCATTTAAAATACACACATACATGTATTTTGTTCAGTGTTTTAATTAGGCCCAAAGGAATGTACTTTCAAATTTTGGTACACTTCATTTGTTATATTAATGAAAAGCCACTTTAAATCAAGTTTCCTGTTGATATTTCATTATGTATGCTGTTCTTACACATCTCTAAAGGAGATTTACGTTACAGGTAGTAACCACAAATACCGGCCGTGGACATGCTGTTAATTTAAAATGTAAAGTTTTCTTCTGAGGTGCAGCAGAAATATAGGGTCGCTCTCTTTTCCAGGGCCGCTCACTTCCCTATGAAAATGACCCACAGCTGTCGCCCCATCCGGAGGCCCAAGCTACAGGCAGGGATCTGACGTTCAAACCCAGGTTCACGGAAGGCAGAGCTCAGCACGGGGCCAGAGCATGATCGGAAGGGACGGGCCCCGCTCCCGACAACATGGGCAGCCTTGACGGTGGCGCTGGCCTTGCCCTGGGCTGTCGCTGAACGTTTCCCGGTGCCACACTGCACCAGGCAGGTCAGCCATATGCCACCCGACGCAGCCCATCCCACCTCGCGTGATGTAGATGGTCCACCCCGACCCCGTATGGCGGAGGAGAAAGCCGACACGCAGGGCTAATGGACTGTGGAGTTAAGATCTGAAGCCAGGCCCAGGGCCCCCGACCGCCGTGTCCGGCTGAGAGAAGCGCTGCTGGAGACAGGCCTCCAGCCCCTATGTTCTTGGGGTGTTGCGAGGTAAGCCTGGCTTTGTAGCTAAAGAAGACGGTGATCAGCAAGGTCCCGTGCAAAGAGGGTCAGCGTGGTCCACTGCCTTTGAGCCGGCAGAGGGTAAGGTCCAGTCTAGACACTAAGCCTGACTTCAGTGCCCACACGGGTTGTTCAATCACATCTCCCGCCTCAGCGGGCTGAGAGCACCCCGCACAGGGACATGAAGGGGGAAGAGGACTTCTCTGGACTGCTCAGCATCCTCGGCCATGTGATCTGACTCTGACTCCCTTGGCTTGCCTTCCAGGTGAGGGAGGTGACAGCTGGGATGACGGAGGCACAACCAGCGGTCCGGCCACGCTTCCTCTGATGGCCTTCAGGGCCTTACAAACACCGACAGGCGTGACCTCCAGGGCCCTCACGAGGCCCCTCTGTGTCAGCTGCTATCATTACTCTTGCGTTACAGGTGAGTGAACCAGCTTTCAGAGAGGCCAAGTGACAAGCCCCACGCCACACAGCAGATGCGGGGCGTCCGGGAGTACAAAGGGCCCAGCAGAAAGAAGCCCCAGGTCTCTAACGACTGACACCTGTGTTTTATGATTTCTTACTGTCACTGAGGTAGAGGGTGGGGAGTGTTATGGTTGACTCTTTTTTCCTGGTTGACTTTTTAACATCTTATGATGGGGAAAGGTTTTTTCAGACAGTATTCTGCAGCTTAATTTTTTTTTAAAGAAAACTTTTAAGTGTAAGGCAAATATGTTGTTATGCCTGGCTGGATGGTACCATATACACTGAAACGGCCTCTTTAGAGAAAGTTAAGATAAATATGGCAGTTAGGTGAAACAGCTCCCAGTGTCCTCAACCTCCACAACAGAGGCAGAAAGGGCCAGACACTCACTTTCCCAGAGCCTGCTGGAGGCGCCTGGGAAAGCAAGTCATCCCTGATCAGAGCAGAGACGTGCCCAGGGTGCCCTCCCCTGCAGCTCCTTGCAGCTCTGGGTCACACCAGGCACCTATCTTGCAGTCTGAGGGCAGAGGAGGGGGCGGGAGGATGGAGGGGTCTGGTCCCCCTGAGTTGAGAGCCCACCCTGGGCCATGTCTCCAAGGGGACACGGCCTGTGAAGGGACAGCCTGAGCCCTGGTGGGAACGTCTTGGGCTACCTGTGCCCACAGCGCACCCCCTGTGCCCCGCGTGCCCCCAGTGCCCTTATTTGACTAAGTGCTTTCTTCCTCATAGAACACACTCCTGCTAAACCAGGGGCGTATCTCTGCTCCGTGTCACTGCCCGGGGCCACCCCAGCGGGCACTCAGTCCTGCCCTCTTCACCGGACCTTGACTCTGGGTCCCCGTGGGTTTTCCCTGGTTCTGATTCACGGGCATCAGAAGAAGGAGAGAGTGACGGCTTACTGAGCTCCTGCCATTCCAGCCACAAGAGCAAAGGATCCCGTGAACATCACCCCATTTAATCAGAGATTCATATTAGAGTTCCCATTCACAAACGCGCACACCGGTGGTGAAAGTTTAATTTGCTTGAGATCTTTCTGACTGTCCCGCCTCCAATTATTGACATGTAAAACTGGAAAACTAGGTTTTCTTAAATTTAAAGAATTATCAGAAAGGCCTCTCTCTGAGCTGTCACTTGAGTCCCAGGTATCGATAGTTCAGAACCTTGAGAGTGACACGTTTGTGAAACTACCTGTCACTGAAACGACTCCAGACCTGGAGACTCGGTCTCTCCCTGCTCCCCCAGCCCAGCCTGCAGCTCTCTTCCCACACTCTGGAATGTGCGGGGCTGCCTCTTGGGGCCTGGAAGGGCATTTTTGTCTGCTATGACCCTGAGCTGCTATACCCCAAGGCACCCCCCCAGGTCCTGCATGAAGGAGGCTTGTCTGGGGCCCAAGGCCACAGGGCAGTGGGCCTCCAGCCTGCGGGGCTTGGCCCTGAGCAGACCCGCACTCGTGAGCCCTGACTTGCTTACTTGTGTGCGTGCATGCTCAGTTGTGTCTGACTCTTTGCAACCCTGTGGACTGGAGCTCGCCAGGCTTCTCTGTCCATGGAATCCTCCAGGCAAGAATACTGCAGTGGGTTGCCATTTCCTTCTCCAGGGACTTGCTTACTTAAAAGGTGCTTGATCCCCGTGTCTTCAGCTGAAGGCAACCTGAAGCTAATGAAAGCTCACCAGTCCACTCCTCCACTCCTGGGCGTGCAGGACAACAGGCAGCATTGCAGGAATGCCTAAACATTTCTCTCACTAGCGCCCCTCCCCGACGGGGCTGCAGCCTTGACTTCAGTTGTCACAATACAGCTGTTTTAGGTCCTCGGAAAACCAGCCTTGGAAAGGCAGCCAGAGACCCCAGGCCTGAGAGGTCGCCTTCGTCTTGCCTCGAGAAGCATGCGTGTGCACACGCGTGTGTGCGTGAGGGTGAGGCGATTGTGCCAGGCAGGTAGATGGTGAATTCCTGAACCATGTTTTCCTGTTGGCCCGGGAGCTTAGAGCATTGAATTCTGTCCGAGAACCCCTATTTCAGGAGCCTGCAGCACCGGGCCCAGAGACCCACAAAAGACCCAGTGGGAGAACATTCTTTCTGAAGAAACCCCCTTCCACGCACAGGAGCCAGGCCTCTGAGGGCTGACAAGGGCTGACAAGACCCAGCAGACAATATAATGTGGTTCCACCCAGAGCCGCCCGAAGCCACTGACACATGGCCCCGGGGACATGAGTTCAGTGGGCAGCTGCCCTGGGGTTCACGTGTGGGCATTACCTTAAAGGAAAGGGAAAGCAGCCCTGCTCACCGATCAATATTCACGTTTGTGTGGAAAAGCACAAATTATGCGAACCAAGTGAAAACTGGTAACCCCACTTCCTAGTGACAGAAATTGTTAATACATTGCAGAACAACTGTTAATAAACTGTTAATCCAGATGGCATTCTCTGAGTGCGCACGGGAGCACATGTGCAAGGGCTTCCATTTTCCCAGAATCTGCTTTTCTTATTTAAAAATAAGTTCTTCCATGTCACAAGATTTAAATTTTTATGGATGTGTTATCATTTCCTCAACTGATAAGAGGTGGAGGCTTGCCCCCATCAGGCATTTCTGCAGCAGGTAGAATTGCCCACACCCAGTGGAACTCAGAAACTTCAGCCTGGACCCTTTCCTCGGGGACAGACTGGCTCCCACTCAGAGCTGTGAGTCTGATCACCCACCTGTCTTAAGTGTGAAACTCAACCCAGGCAGACATTTGAAATTCAAGTTTTCCTGGAGCTATGCTGATAGGTTTAGAGACCTGGACAGGCTGCTGATGAGGGGAGGGTAACAGCAGAGAGGAAGATCTGAGCTCTTTGAAATGACCTTGGGGTCAAGATGTCATTTGGTCCAAGTGATTTTGTTTCTGGAAAAGGAGACTGAGGTCAGGAACGGTTTTATGAGAGTAATAATCTGGTGGAGAAATCAACAAAAGATACAGAGAAAAATTTTCCAAAAGACAAAACATGAGTTAAGAACGTATTTTAAAATATTCAATTGTGTTCACAAAGAAGTGAAAACCAAACAATAAAAGGTCTTTTTTGTCTATCAAATTTAGGGGGGAAAGACAGAGCTGGCTGGGTTCAAGGAGCCTTTGTACACTTGGGATTTTCAAAGATGTGATTTCCTCTGCAGTGTACCATGACAATGTGTCCAAATAGCTTTAAATATAGTCATCCCACTTGATACATTGTTTTTACAGGAATTTATACCAGGAATTTATCTTAATGAATTAATTAGAGATAGTCACAAAGATTTATCTTCCAGGATGTTCACTGCAGCATTTTTTATGGTGGTGAAAATTTGGAAAAGACATAAACGTCCAACAATAGGGGATTGGTGAAATAAATGGAGCCCTAGGCAGCCACTAAGATTCAAATTTTAGAAAAATTAATGGCACGAAAAGGCGCATGATATAATAAATTTTAAAATTTGCTTATAAAATTGAACACTTTTTTCAAGTGGATATTTCTGAGTGCCAGAGTTACAGGTAATTTTTGTTCCAAAATTTTATCTCTATGCTCTCATGCTTTTCAAATTTCTACAGTGGATGCGTTTGTTAACCTCTTAAGGAAAGGGCACCGGAGGAAGCTCGGATTATGGCGGGGAGGCTGTAGGAAGTGAGGAAGTGTTGTGAGGTTTCCTGCTAACTATGGCTTCTCATTAGCTAGTAGCTTCGGGATCAGGGGCCGGGTCAAGGCTGTCCTTCTTGGCCCCTGGCACCCATGTGGTGGCTCCCGGCCCTGCACCAGGGAGTTCAGCCTGCCGGCAGACCCTGTAAAACAAGATGCTGCTGCTGAAGGCCAAGGGCACCTGGTTTGCTAATAATCAGACCCTAGATGGATTCTGGTACATGTGGGTGGTTTCTCGCACTCAATACCCCTTCCACGCTTCCACACGCTCTTATTCCTGCGACTGTGTAACGCTTTGCTTTTCCGACATCCCAATTCCTGTCCCCGATTCAGACCAGGGAGAAGTGGATGGGAAGTACTTCCCACTGGGCTTTCCTTCTCCCCTTGCTGGGTGAGACTCGCCCTCACTTCCTGACACTGACCTGCCACCACCAAGCTGCTTGGAAAAACTGACCAGGAGCTCTGAGCAAGGGCAGAGGACAGAGCTCATGGGGGGCAGTAGACGGGGACTCGGGACCAGGGCAGCAAGGAGGACCCAGGACGGAGGACCCTGGAGCCCCGCGATGGTGCCCCGCTCTCCCAGCCCAAGTGGAGCCACCCTCCTCCGAGCAGCGGGGCAGGCGCAGACGCAGTGCCTTTGGGGTAAGGAAGTGACAGGCTGGCGCTGCCGTGAGACTCCCCGTGGCATCGGCCGACCTGGGCGGTGGAGGAAGACCACACGGAGCAGGGCTAGAGAGGGAACCTTCTGGGGTCAGGGTCTTCCTAAACCGTCTGGTGCTAAAACCAGGAGGAGGCCAGCTCCTCTGCTCTATCAGAAGCGCGTCCCTCAAACCCACTTCTTCGGGGTAGTTCAGTGGGGACACAACCCAGACAGCTGGCGGCAGGCGCCGCGGGGGCTCTGGGCCAGGCGCCCGCAGGCCGTGCCCACCTTGGTGCAGCTCTGGAGCCAGTGAGTGACACACTGCATGCCCGGACCACGTGGGGAAGCTTCGGGGGCGAGCGCTGGGAGGAGTATGGCCGGAGAGACAGAGGAGGGCTGGAGCGGGGTCTCCACCGGCCCTGAGAGTTCCCTGCGCCCCGCCCAGCACACCGGGGGGCGGGGCTTTCCGGTCTCCCGCGTCCCTGCGTCCTCATCCCCGTCAACCCCCGCAGCCCTGGCCCGCAGCACCCGCTCTGTGCTCCCCCTTTCCGGACAGGCCATTCAGGAAAGTTCTAACTGCTTCGATGAGTCTTAGAGGCCCGCTAAATACCTTAGCTCTCATTTCCCCCGTCTGCTGGCGGGGGAGGCCCGTGGGAGGAGCAGCTTGCTCCGAGGGGTAACAGCGGGGGCCGATGGCTGCTGCCCGCACAGTTGCAGGGAACTGGAGAGCCAGGCCAGCGCCGGGCTCTAACGACTGCCTGCTTGCTTCACTGTCAGCATCCTCGGCAGCAGGACGCTCCCACACCGGCCTGTCCTACGTGTTCTTCAGCCCACGTCCTCACCTGCCCTCAGAATTCTATTCTTTAGGACTCCCACCCTGGGCCTTTCCCAAATCACTTGCTTTTCTCCCCTTCCTAGAGGACCCCGTTTTTTTCTGTCATCTATGACCAATCTAGATATTATATTCAAAAGCAGAGACATTACTTTGCCGACTAAGGTCCGTCTAGTCAAGGCTATGGTTTTTCCTGTGGTCATGTATGGATGTGAGAGTTGGACTGTGAAGAAGGCTGAGCGCCGAAGAATGGATGCTTTTGAACTGTGGTGTTGGAGAAGACTCTTGAGAGTCCCTTGGACTGCAAGGAGATCCAACCAGTCCATTCTGAAGGAGATCAACCCTGGGATTTCTTTGGAAGGAATGATGCTAAAGCTGAAGCTCCAGTACTTTGGCCACCTCATGCAGAGTTGACTCATTGGAAAAGACTCTGATGCTGGGAGGGATTGGGGGCAGGAGGAGACGGGGATGACCGAGGATGAGATGGCTGGATGGCATCACTGACTCGATGGACGTGAGTCTGAGTGAACTCGGGAGATGGTGATGGACAGGGAGGCCTGGCGTGCTGCAATTCATGGGGTCGCAAAGAGTTGGACACGACTGAGCGACTGAACTGAACTGAACTGAACTGATGCACTCTGTGATTCCCTGGTGGCTAAGATGATAAAGAATCGGCCCCACAATGCAGGAGACCCGGGTTCAATCCCTGGGTCAGAAAGATCCCCTGGAGAAGGCCATGGCAACCCATTCCAGTATTCTTGCCTGGAGAATCCCATGGATAGAGGAGCCTGGTGGGCTACAGTCCCTGGGATGGCAAAGAGTCAGATAGGACTGTGCCGGGGTCCACCCCCGGTGGATCCAGGGAATTCAAAGGTGGGGACAACGTCGGCGTCCTTGGAAAAATACATATTTAATTACAGATATATAGAGAGATTAGAAATGGATAGTGTAGCAGGAAAATTAGTGGAGAAAAAGAGGCTGAATAACTTGGTTTACGTGGAATAGCACCCAAGCTCCAGATGGGAATTCAGCCAGAAAAACGGGGAGCAAGAAAGAAACGACATGGTGGAATCAGTCTTTCCGGAAACTGATCCGATTTCTTTATTTTTGGGTTTGCTTATATACCTTTTGTTACACACAGGGATGAATTCAGAGTCATGCGGGGGTCAGCAGTCCTGACCTTTATCAAAATCAGGTGCTGCACATAAAAAGGTCTTAGGGATTTTACATCATCTTCTGGCCATGAGTGAGACCTGCTGACATTTTATGATCCTTTCTTTCTGATAACCAAAAAACTAATTTCTTCCAAGGGTGTTTTTTCTTAAACCAGGCACCACCCTCCAAATAAAGTTACATTCCTATAGGGTGAGGGTGTAGTGAGTTACAATCAAGAAAGGAATTTATTTAACCCAAGGTTAACATGATTAATCTTAAATGTTAATACTTATTTCTCCTATATGCTTAAAGGTTAATACTTATTTCTCCTATATGTTAGTTATATTCATTATAAGGGCAGGGAATATGGAGATTTAGCAGCAAACATCAGCCCAACAAATGAAAATCCTTTCACCAATGCTCTCCTTAAGATCTATTTAGTCTTAAGATAGTGATAAAGTTACATTTTTACATAGCAAGGACACAGTGATTTATAACAAAGTACAGTAATCTATTACAAAAGAGAAAATTAATTAACTCAAAAAGTCTAGTATTCTCACCCTCTCCCTCTCCCTCTGAGTCCAAAGTCCGCTATACACATCTGTGTCTTTTTTGCTGTCCTGCATACAGGGTGAGATTATTTGGGAGAATGGCATTGAAACATGTATAATATCATGTAAGAATTGAATTGCCGGTCTATGTCCGATGCAGGATACGGCACGCTTGGGGCTGGTACACGGGGATGACCCAGAGAGATGTTGTGGGGAGGGGGGTGGGAGGGGGGTTCATGTTTGGGAACGCATGTACACCCATGGTAGACTCATGTCAATGTATGGCAAAACCAATACAGAATTGTAAAGTAAAATAAAATAAAAATAAAAGCTCCTTTGATAAAGAAAACAAAAAGTCTAGTATTGCTAACCTTAAAAACTACTGTATTTCCTTTTCTATATTCCAAATACATTGATTAATATATTCCCAGGTGCCTAAGGATATGGAGGCCTGGCGCAATCATTGACTCAACAATGAGAAAAGCCCTATGCTAATTAAGACTCTCAAAATACTCCAAAACTCTCTGTGCTGTTTATGGTTGAGAGGTAGTAAACAATCATGTGCATAGTGGCAGGAGTATGGATAATCCTGTCACACAAGCTAGTCTGTCAGCAGAGAGGTTTGACCTAAGACACCCTTGTCACACCCAGGGCAGGGAATTAGCAGCAATTATTGGCACAACAAATGAAAAACCCTTCACCAATATAATTCCTAACCAACCCACTATACTAATAATTTCCAACTCCCCAAAAGAATTTGCCTTTAGTAAGTCTAAAACATCTCGTGCCTCTCAGGTTGGGAGGCTGTAAACAATCACATGTGGCCGGACGAACCTATACAGGCGGGCTAGATAACCTTCAGAGGAGTCCGTAAGCTGAAACACTCTTGTCACGCCCAGGAATTTTTATTGCCTTGGTGCTGCACGTTTACTCCTTCTCCGAGAGAAACAGTTATGGGGGAGAGCATAAAACAGACTCTGGTTTTGGGGTAGATGCTCGGGAACGGGGGGTTTCCTGAGGCTTGATCACGCCTTTGCGTATGCCAAGCCTCCTTCCTCATGACCTTTGCCATGGGCGGAGTTCCTCACGCTGGCTCCCGGCAGGACTGAGCGACTAACACTTTCACGTTCATGCACTCTGTACCCACCTTGAGTCCTGAGCCCCATCCAGGAGCACCCCGAGGCCCTATTATGACCCACACCACCCTCCCAGGGAAGCACCAGCCCTTAGGAGCCTTGCTAGCCTGAGGAGCTGTCTGGAGCATCAAGAGGAAGAGGTCCTCGTGCCACCCACCATTCCGCTGACCCCGTGAGCCCCGCAGACAGGACAGCCACAGGATGCCACGATGACACAGGGTGTCGGAGGAGGGCCACACGGAGGGGCGCATGCCGTCCACAGCCCACTGCCACGCTGCCTCAGGCCCCCTGCCAGTGTCCCCTGACCACCAAAGCCTTGGCACGAAGGGCTCAGGGTGGGACCCGGCCCCCGCGCGTGGCTGGCGCGTTCTCAGCTGCCACCCTCCTGTGGTCCCCGCCCTTCTGCTGAGCCTGGTTGTCTTTCTCTGGATTCTATGAGCCACCTGATATCCTTCTAATAGTCCCTGTTTCTGCTTGAATGAGTCCATGGTTTCTGCCATTGGCAAGCAAGGGTGGGCCACACCTCCCTCCCAGGGCTGCTGGAAGCCCTGCTGGCTGGAGGGGGGCGCCCAGGGCAGAGGACCCAAGGGTGTGGGATGTCCCAGCGCTACGCTCTCCGGCACTGGGGCAGACCTCATTCTGGGATCGTTCTCCAGGTTTTCCTGCCTTTGGTATCGTTGGCATGTTTGGTTCCTTCAGGTCTCTGCAGACTCAGGAGTCACGGACGCTGGGGAGACTGTTTACTGCATGGAGCTGCACCGTCACCGCCCTCTGCAGTCAGAGAGGGCCGTTCACTGGGGCCTCCTCGGGAAGCCCGAGGCTGTTCATCGCCTGTGGTCCCTCCAGACTGGCCCTCTAGAAAGACGCCTCACAGCGTCAGCATTGCCCTCCACGGTCCTCCCCTGCGGCCCCCGCCCTCCTCTGAGCAGGGCCGGGCAGGCAGACCCTGTGTGCTTCCAGAAGCTGGAGGGAAGGGTCTCTGTTCTGGGGGAAACCAAGGAAAAGCCCAGCTCGCCAATGGCCACGTGATGCCTTTGAAGAAAGAGGGAATGTTGCTTTTTCCCTCTGTAGCAGTAAGCTCAATAAATGAACGATAAGCTCATGAGAGGTAAGGTAAGGAGCAGCGGCTATGCTTTGCTGGAGCAGCTGTGAAGAGGTAAGGTAAGGAGCAGCGGCTATGCTTTGCTGGAGCAGCTGTGAAGAGATACCCCACGCCCAAGGTAAGAGAAACCCAAGTAAGATGGTAGGTGTTGCAAGAGGGCATTAGAGGGCAGACACACTGAAACCATACTCACAGAAAACTAGTCAATCTAATCACACTGGGACCACAGCCTTGTCTAACTCAATGAAACCAAGCCATGCCCACGGGGCAACCCAAGATGGGCGGGTCATGGTGGAGAAGTCTGACAGAACGTGGTCCACTGGAGAAAGGAATGGCAAGCCACTTCAGTATTCTTGCCTTGAGAACCCCATGAACAGTATGAAAAGACAAAATGATAGGATACCAAAAGAGGAACTCCCTAGGTCATTAGGTGCCCAATATACTACTGGAGATCAGTGGAGAAATAACTCCAGAAAGAATGAAGGGATGGAGCCAAAGCAAGAACAATACCCAGTTGTGGATGTGACTGGTGATAGAAGCAAGGTCCGATGCTGTAAAGAGCAATATTGCATAGGAACCTGGAATGTCAGGTCCATGAATCAAGGCAAATTGGAAGTGGTCAAACAGGAGATGGCAAGGGTGAATGTCGACATTCTAGGAATCAGCGAACTAAAATGGACTGGAATGGGTGAATTTAACTCAGATGACCGTTATATCTACTACTGTGGGCAGGAATCCCTCAGAAGAAATGGAGTAGCCATCACGGTCAGCAAAAGAGTCCGAAATGCAATACTTGGATGCAGTCTCAAAAACGACAGAATGATCTCTGTTCGTCTCCAAGGCAAACCACTCAATATCACAGTTATCCAAGTCTATGCCCCAACCAGTGATGCTGAAGAAACTGAAGTTGAACGGTTTTGTGAAGACCTACAAGACCTTTTAGAATTAACACCCAAAAAAGATGTCCTTTTCATTATAGGGGACTGGAATGCAAAAGTAGGAAGTCAAGAAACACCTGGAGTAACAGGCAAATTTGGCCTTGGCATGCAGAATGAAGCAGGGCAAAGACTAATAGAGTTTTGCCAAGAAAATGCACTGGTCATAGCAAACACCCTCTTCCAACAACACAAGAGAAGACTCTACACATGGACATCACCAGATGGTCAACACCGAAATCAGATTGATTATATTCTTTGCAGCCAAGGATGGAGAAGCTCTATACAGTCAACAAAAACAAGACCAGGAGCTGACTGGCTCAGATCATGAACTCCTTATTACCAAATTCAGACTCAAATTGAAGAAAATAGGGAAAACTGCTAGACCATTCAGGTATGACCTAAATCAAATCCCTTATGATTATACAGTGGAAGTGAGAAATAGATTTAAGGGCCTAGATCTGATAGATAGAGTGCCTGATGAACTATGGAATGAGGTTCGTGACATTGTATAGGAGACAGGGATCAAGACCATTCCCATGGAAAAGAAATGCAAAAAAGCAAAATGGCTGTCTGGGGAGGCCTTACAAATAGCTGTGAAAAGAAGAGAGGTGAAAAGCAAAGGAGAAAAGGAAAGATATAAGCATCTGAATGCAGAGTTCCAAAGAAGAGCAAGAAGAGATAAGAAAGCCTTCTTCAGCGATCAGTGCAAAGAAATAGAGGAAAATAACAGAATGGGAAAGACTAGAGATCTCTTTAAGAAAATTAGAGATACCAAGGGAACATTTCATGCAAAGATGGGCTCAATAAAGGACAGAAATGGTACGGACCTAACAGAAGCAGAAGATATTAAGAAGAGATGGCAAGAATACACGGAAGAACTGTATAAAAAGATCTTCACGACCCAGATAATCATGATGATATGATCACTAATCTAGAGCCAGACATCTTGGAATGTGAAGTCAAGTGGCCTTAGAAAGCATCACTATGAACAAAGCTAGTGGAGGTGATGGAATTCCAATTGAGCTGTTTCAAATCCTAAAAGATGATGCTGTAAAAGTGCTGCACTCAATATGCCAGCAAATTTGGAAAACTCAGCAGTGGCCACAGGACTGGAAAAGGTCAGGTATCATTCCAATCCCAAAGAAAGGCAATGCGAAAGAATGCTCAAACTACCGCACAATTGCACTCATCTCACATGCTGGTAAAGTAATGCTCAAAATTCTCCAAGCCAGGCTTCAGCAATACGTGAACCATGAACTCCCTGATGTTCAAGCTGGTTTTAGAAAAGGCAGAGGAACCAGAGATCAAATTGCCAACATCTGCTGGATCATGGAAAAAGCAAGAGAGTTCCAGAAAAACATCTATTTCTTTTTTCTTGACTATGACAAAGCCTTTGATTGTGTGGATCACAATAAACTGTGGAAAATTCTGAAAGAGATGGGAATACCAGACCACCTAACCTGCCTCTTGAGAAATCTGTATGCAGGTCAGGAAGCAACAGTTCGAACTGGACATGGAACAACAGACTGGTTCCAAATAGGAAAAGGAGTACATCAAGGCTGTTTATTGTCACCCTGCTTATTTAACTTCTATGCAGAGTACATCATGAGAAATGCTGGACTGGAAGAAACACAGCTGGAATCAAGATTGCCTGGAGAAATATCAATAAGCTCAGATATGCAGATGACACCACCTTTATGGCAGAAAGTGAAGAGGAACTAAAAAGCCTCTTGATGAAAGAGGAGAGTGAAAAAGTTGGCTTAAAGCTCAACATTCAGAAAATGAAGATCATGGCATCCGGTCCCATCACTTCATGGGAAATAGATGGGGAAACAGTGGAAACAGTGTCAGACTTTATTTTTTTGGGCTCCAAAATCACTGCAGATGGTGACTGCAGCCATAAAATTAAAAGACACACACACACACACAAAAAAAATTAAAAGACACTTACTCCTTGGCAGAAAAGTTATGACCAATCTAGATAGCATATTCAAAAGCAGAGACATTACTATGCCGACTAAGGTCCGTCTGGTCAAAGCTATGGTTTTTCCTGTGGTCATGTATGGATGTGAGAGTTAGACTGTGAAGAAGGCTGAGCGCCGAAGAATTGATGCGTTTGAACTGTGGTGTTGGAGAAAAGACTCTTGAGAGTCCCTTGGACTGCAAGGAGATCCAACCAGTCCATTCTGAAGGAGATCAACCCTGGGATTTCTTTGGAAGGAATGATGCTAAAGCTGAAGCTCCAGTACTTTGGCCACCTCATGCGAAGAGTTGACTCATTGGAAAAGACTCTGATGCTGGGAGGGATTGGGGGCAGGAGGAGAAGGGGACGACCGAGAACGAGATGGCTGGATGGCATCACAGACTTGATGGACGTGAGTCTGAGTGAACTCCGGGAGATGGTGATGAACAGGGAGGCCTGGCGTGCTGCGATTCAGGGCGTCGCAAAGAGTCGGACACGACTGAGTGACTGAACTGAAGCTCATGAGAAAGCACACAGCTATGAGTGCAGGTCTCCCCCCTCTCTCTTGAGCAAGATTTCTGTGCAGGATCTCCTCGCTTCCTCCGAGGTACCACCGATCCCCCAGGGACCAGATCCTGTGTGGGATGACTCCCAGCTCCCACCCTTGGGATTCAGGCATGCGGACAGGTGCTAACGTGAACGGGCGGCTGAGGTCATCCTCAGGATACAGCCTCCACCGAGGGGAGGATGAGACGGGGAGACCCGGGGCTCTGGAGAGGTCTGCAGGGCCTGGAGGAAGGCCGGGACCCAGCCCCTCCTGGTGTCCTGTTACTAAAGCCCTTGAACGCCCAAGGTCATTTGTGAGGGAGCACCGTGGGGGGAGCACCATGAGGGAGCTGGAGCCCTGGGCTGACCAGAGGCCTGGGGGCCTCGGACAAGTACTGAAGCACACGTGCCCCGGAGCTTGCGCTCCGTGATGCGAAGCCACTGCAAGCAGAAGCCCGTGCGTCACAACTGGAGAGCGGCCCCCACCCGCCACAACTAGAGAAAAGCCCGGGCAGCAACAGAGACCCAGCACAGCCAGAAACAGATAAACGAAATAAATAAAGGTCCATGGACGGCCTCCGGAAGCCAGCTAAGCACGACACTCAGGACACGGCGGACTTTCGTTGCTGCGTTCTTTCCAGTGTAACGTCAGCCCTCTCGTCTACGGCTCAGAGAGCCTCCAGCGAAACAAAATTAAAATACAGAAACAGAAAACATAAAGTTTCCTCTTTACTCCTTTGTGTGGGACTGAAGCCTTTTAATAGTTTCCAACAAAACCCATCTCAAATCCAATAAACTATGGAGAAAAATAGTTGAACATACAAAAAGATTCAGAAATCTGCAATAAGGGAGCTTACGTGAACAAGTATTTTCCTGTGAAAATTGATTCCTTGATTTTCTCCAAGAAAGAAGTAAACTTTATATTCTCAAAGAGACCAGGGAGGAAATTGCACCGATGAAAAGAGAACCATCTCAAATGTTTAAAATCTTGTTTCTAGAAGTAAAACACTAATTACGCATTGTTTCTTAGGTCCGCGGAAGCAGTGAACTGTGTATTGGATGTTGCAGAAAGCCAGCTTCTCTGGTGGCTCAGATGGCAAAGAATCTGCCCGAAATGCAGGAGACCTGGGTTCGATCCCTGGGTCAGGAAGAGCCCCTGGAGAAGGAAATGGCAACACACTTCTGTATTCTTGCCTGGAGAATTCCACGGACAAAGGAGGCTGACCAGCAAGTCCATGGGATCGCAAACAGTTGGACATGACTGAGCGACTAACACTGCACTGCAAACTAATTACCTGGAGAAATTCTCTGTTTAGAAGATGTAGGTGTGAAAAGAGTAAATAACAAGAAAGATAAAAAGAAGAAGATCACAGAGTATCTGTTGGGGAAGATTTGCATAACGGCTTCCAAAAGGAAACAAAGGAGCAGAGAAGAAGAAACAACAGAAGAAAAATGCTCAGATATAGAAATCATTAGAGACCATTAGGAAAGGGAAGAAGGGGGGAAGGGTTGAGTCAAGGAGCCCCACCCCGAAAAAACCAACATCCACAGGTGAGGGAGGAAAAGGAAGAATCCTGATCAATTTCACACAGCCACCAGAGCTGAGGGCCTGTTCCAAGAAAACGGATAACCTGAATGTTTTATAAAATCAAACAGAAATGAAGATACATATTCTAATGAGGAATGTAAAGAGCAGTTTCTTATAAAGATATAAGGAAAATAAAGAACAAAATAACCCAGAGGGAAGGAGGGACTGAGATTTACGACGGAGCATTCAGCACAGGAGCGGCTCAGAGCCAGGCGGAGCAGCAAGGGGAGGTGGGCCTGGCGGTGTCCACGCGGTCAGAGAAGGGCAGGGCCAGCGGGGTCCAGAGGCCACGGTGGGGAGGAGGTCACGCGGGGGAGGAGGTCAGACCCGGGAGGAGGTCGCCCGGGGAAGGGGGAGGCTCTCGCGGGCCGGGAGCAGACGGAGGGGAGAGAGAAGGGCGGCCCGGGCGGGCGGGAGGCGCGCGGCCGTCCGGGGCCCCGGGGTCGCCGGGCCGCGCTCGAGCGCCCTCCCGCGGTGGCGAGCGGGAAGCGGGGCCGCGGGCCTCGGCGCTCACCTGGGGCCGTCCCGGAGGCTTCGCAGGGCGGCCGGGAGGCGCCGCGGCCCGGGGCGGGGGCTGGAGAGGGCCGGGCCGGGCCGGCAGGGAGCGCGGCGCCTCCTCTCGCGCCTCGGATCCCGGCCGCGGTCGGGGCCGCCCGAGGTGCCTGTGGACCCCGCGGCCCGAGCGCTAGCGGCGCAGGGTCCCCGGTGCCCCGGCTTCCAGGGCCGTCCTCCGCCTCGAGACTGACGCCGGGCCAGCAGGGTCGGGTTTCTCCGCCGCCGGGCCCTGGCCTCCACCTTGCGGGGCAGGCGGGCCTCCCTGCCCCGGGACGCGGACGCCGGGGCGGCTGGAGGACACGGCTTATCGGCCAGTTCGTCTCCTTGGTCCCACCGTTTTCGAGGAGTGAGTAGATTTACCGTTGCCTGCTCGGAAGAGGCGGAGAAGGCGATGGCACCCCACTCCAGTACTCTTGCCTGGAAAATCCCATGGACGGAGGAGCCTGGTGGGCTGCAGTCCATGGGGTCGCGAAGAGTCGGACACGACTGAGCGACTTCACTTTCACGCACTGGAGAAGGAAATAGCAACCCACTCCAGTGTTCTTGCCTGGAGAATCCCAGGGACGGGGGAGCCCGGTGGGAGGCCTTCTATGGGGTCGCACAGAGTTGGACACGACTGAAGCGACTTAGCAGCAGCAGCAGCTCGGAAGAAGCAGGGCTGCGGGTCAAGCAAGACTCCCTGCCTCGCCGACGGCCGCAAGCTGCGCCTCTCGAAGCTTCCGAGGAGCTCTTAAAGGGGGGGCCCGACCCGGCCCTGGGGGCTCTCTTGGGGGGTCTGGAGTGGGGCCCCACACGCCCTTGGCCGGCGGGGAAACGACCGCCCCGTTGCCGGAGCCTGGACGCAGCAAAAGCCGCTGATGCGCAGCCCGCACCGCCCTTGGCTTGCACGGCGCTCCTCCCCGTGTCCTCCGCCTCGGGGTCCTGCTCCTCCCGAGTTCTCCTCCGCTGCCCTCCAGCTTCTCCTCTCCCCGCAGCTTCTCCTCCCCCCAGCTTCTCCTCTTTCTCCCCAGCTTCTCCCCCTCCCCGCCGCCAACTTCTCCTCCCCCCAGCTTTCCCTCTACCCTCTGCCAGCTT